>NW_013672287.1:43390-52868 GCF_000517525.1 Limulus polyphemus
CCATGCCGGGCGAAAGAAGAAAAAAAAAAGGTAAAACGAGTTTTACAGAATTATTTCAGCACTCTGATGAAAACACATTTCACAAGATTTAGCTACTCCTGCTAATATATGTAGCGTGTCTTTTAGATAAGAATAAACTGTGTTAGTAGTCAACTTCACAGATATGAAAAACAAAGCTAACTTCCATTCGGTTTCTATAGAAAATCCACCAGTTTAATTTGATAGGCTTTGGTATTCACATGAGGAATTAAATAAGGAAGCAGAATTGGAGGTGACTGGAAGTATAAGAAACAAAATAGATTACTTTAGAGCACTGGTAGGATTGGAGGATTTTGATATAATTGGAATAACTAAAACATGTTTAAACGTAGATGATTTTGATGACAGATATTTCTTGGAAATACAGGCCATTTAATAGATATAGAGTACTAAGAGGGGGGGAGTGGCTTTATATATAAAATGTGGGTTACATCCTGTTGAAATTTATGTTATCAAAAATAATAGCAAGGAGACTGAACCAATTTCGGTTTCTGTTAGAGGATATAAAAGGAAAGGCTTTTACTGGGAATTCGTTACAGACCACCAAATGATACTGATCAAATTAGGGAGAAACATTATAATGAGATTAATATTTCAGCTGTTAATGAAATCATAATTATGGGTGATTTATTTTCAGGCATATAGATTGGGAAATGTTAGAGTCAAACCATGAGAGAGAAAAGTTTTTGGAAACTGTTCAGGATGGCTTTCTTCATAAATTAGTCAATGAACCAACTAGAAACAATGTTATTTTAGATTTATTGTTAAGTTCAAATATAGAAATGATCAAGAGGGTGGAAATTGGGGAACATCTGGGTGCTAGTGATCATTGCTCTATTGGGTTTGATGTTTTGCTGCATATGGAGAATAATGATATTTTGGTTTCAAATTTCAAAAAAGTAAATTTTGAAAAGATGCGACAAGAATTATATGTTGTGAATTAGGCACCTGAGTTATTTGGAAACACTTATCAGATGTGGAAATATTTAAAGATAAATTTTTAAATATTCAAGGTAAACATATTCCTTATAGAAAGAAAATGGTAGCTTCAGTCAAAATTTCAGGTTGGCTCACTAAGTGTTTAAGAGATAAAATTAAAGAAAAGAATAAGAAATTTAAGAAATTTAAATTGACTGGTATGACAGGAGATTTAGAAGATTATAGAAGATCAAGAAAGTTGGTGAAACAGGAAATTAGGACATCAAAAAGGATGTATGAGAAAAGGTTGGCTGAAAATGTAAAGCACTAACAGCAAGAATTTCTTTAAATACATTAAGGGTAAACAAAATGTCAGTATGGGGGTAGGACCCTTGAGGAATTATACAACAAGGCTAGTATCTGATGATTATGAGATGGCTGGGTTATTAAGTTTTACGGTTTTTACTAACAAAGATTTAAGCAGTACACCACATCTTGAACAATTGATAAATGGAAACGAGATCAAACAAGATGGCTGGATTATTCGTGAGCTGGTTAAGAAAAAATTTTGAAGATTAAAAAAACGATAAGACTCCTGGGCCAGATATTTCCCCAAAGGTTTTGAAGGAGGTTAAAGATTGGATATGTGAGCCACTTACTACTGTTTTTTATCAGTCCTTGAACAGTGAGCAGGTACCAGAGGATTGGATGTTAGCTAATGTAACTCCTCTTCTCAATGGAGGTGATACAAATTGTCCCAGTAATTATAGACCCATTAGTCTTACATAATTTGTGGGAAACATTTTAGAAAGTCTGTTAAATAATGCTTTGCAAAGTCACTTAACAAAGTTTAAAATTTTATTGTACAGTGAACATGGTTTCACTAAGGGAAAATCTTGTCTTACAAATTTTTTGACATTTTTTTCAAAAGGTTACTGCTTATGTAGATGAGGGTAAGAGTGTAGATTTGGTGTATCTGGATTTTCAGGAAGCATATGACAAGGTGCCACATAAAAGGCTTGTAAAAATTATCTCTATAGGTGTGGGGGATAATTTCGCAAATTGGATAGAAGGATGGTGGATGTAAGAAAACAGAGGGTTGTTACAAATGGAGTTCAATCAAACTGGATTAATGTCACAAGTGGGGTACCTCATGGCTCAGTCTTAGAACCTTTTCCCTTTTTGATTCACATCAATGACATAGATGAAGGAATAGTCAATAAATTACTTAAATTTGCAGATGTTATTAAGGTCTTGGGTATTGCTAGTTGTGAAGATGATGCTGTTGATTTACAAAAGGATTTAGATCATTTAGTTAGTTGGGCAAATAAATGGCAGATGGATTTTAATGATAATAAATGCAAGATAATGCATGTGAGTTATCATAATTTGAACTATAAGTATAATTCGGATGGGAATAACCTTAATAGTGTTAGGAAGAAAAGGGATCTTGGTGTAATAGTCTATCAGTCTCTAAAGTCATCCAAGCAGTGTATTGTTGCTAGTGATAGGGCAAATAGGGTTTTAGGTTGTATCTACAGAAATATTGAATACAAGTTTAAAGAGGTTATAATTTCATTGTACAGGTCACTGGTTAGGCCACATTTGAAATATTGTGTTCAGTATTGGGCTCCTTTCCTTAAGAAAGACATTGAATTGTTGGAAAGGGTTACTAGAATGGCACCAGGGAAATCTCTCAAATTGTTTTCTCTTGAAAAAAATAAGAGTTAGAGGGGATACGATTGAGGTGTTTAAGATTGTAAAGGGAATTGATAGTGTTGATGCATCATCTTTCTTCATATTTAACAGTGAGAATGGTAGAACTAGGGGACACAAATATAAATTTTGGCAAGGTAGGAGTCATCTTCAGTTCAGACAGTTTAATTTTTCTAACAGGGTGGTTGGCCTTTGGAATGGGTTGCCTTCAGATGTTGTAGAGACAGTAAATTTAAGTGAGTTTAAGAAAAACCTTGATAAGTCTATGAATGATAAGGGCTGGCTTTAAGATTTTTGTTTTTTAAATTATTTCAATTTAGTATAGAAGATGAACAGCCGAGTTGAACCAATAGGTCCCAGGTTATCCTATAACTTTATGTTATATGTTATTCGATGTTTAATATTTAAGTGTCACAAGGTTTTAAAAAGTTAAAGTAATTCACAATTACAGAACACTGACTTTATTTGAATTGCTTTAACAGTCTACACTCAAACTTACCCTTCCACCTTCTCACTACTCCATTTGTTGGACTTCTCCAGCAGCCAAAGCAAGGAAACTCTTTAAGGGATATTACTGCTTGTTGCATCTTTAGGCTAATAAATAACCTAAAATTAAAATGTCTCACTTGCTATTCAGAAGTACAATGTTCATGATATAGATAATCCTACTCAAAGAAATTCAAAACTTTGTTCAAGAACTTACTTACCAGTCAACTTATTCACTGCTGAATAACTGATTCTCATTCGTGAAAGCAAAGATAGTAGAACTCACGTATTCTTACATTTTGTCAATCTTAAGACTGTATACACTTTTAAAGATGTTACCAGTATGTGTCGAAATATAGAACATTACGAAAACACCTGAGCATTTGTTTGTTTGCTTGTCTTGGATATTCGTGTATGAGCTATCTACAGTGACCTACAGTGCACCCTACTGGATGCGAATCATGAACACTCGGATTAACTGCCTGGGAAAGCTAACCACTAGGCTAACACTTAAATGAAACTATAAATACTTGCTGTTATAAGATTTATTGCCCGAGTACAGCTTAGTAGTTAACATACAGGACTGCGTATCTGAGATTCTCTGTTTGGGCTAAATTAACACCAAAACAAAAATTGCACTCCCAACTTTGGGGCCGTGGGCGCGTTATAAGAGTAACGGTCAAATCCCGCTATTTAGCACAACCAGAATAGTCCAAAATTTGGCAGAGTTGACTAGTTAGTTCACTATAGTCTATAACTTCAAAATTGTGGATGGCTAATAGTTTCTTTTATTTATTTCTAAATGTTATACCCTGTTGTATGCAGGTATACCTTGTATTTTATATCTTCTTATTTTAATGTAGAAATTTTTAATTAAGTCTGAATATGCACAGTTTTTACATAAACACCTACTCCAGGAAACCGTTCGGTTATTTTCGTTCTAGTTGAGTTTATTGTTCTCTTGTAGATATTAACTGTCCCACCAGTGGGGATATTGCTGCAACTTCGCGTATTGCTAAAGCATGTCAACGACAGCAATGTCTATCAATGGCCGATTAGATTATATCTATGGGTTACAGCCTAAACTAATTTGCATGAGAACGACTAGTCAAGTGGTTAGCTGTATCCATTGTGGGTAAATCCAACGTTTTCTGTTAACTCTTTCCACATAGGAGAGGTGCATTGCACCTAATTTGTAACTACCAAAGTAACCATGAGACTAGTCATCTTATAACTTTTGATAATGTAATTCATGAAATTTCGCAGATTATCAGTAAACACCACAGGTTTTTATGTAAACAAAAATCATATTCTTTAATTAATCATTTTTATTAAAAATTTCTCCGTGAATATATGGATTCAAAGTGTTGACTGCTCCAAGTGCAAAGTGATTTCATGTTAAGATTAAAAATACTTTTCTTCATTTGAAAATTGTCAAACTTTATATATGTAATCTCTAAAACATCTTACATAAATATTAAACGTTTTTGTTTTTTAGAAAAACTATATATTTTATTTTTTCTATGCTACTTCTGTACTGGGTCAGTCGATTTGACCGACCTCACCATAACGAATTACAAAATAAATCTAAATTACGCTTTTTCTTTTTAGAACGATGTCAAAGTGTAACAGGAAACCACAATTGTTTATCCTAAATAGCTTAAAGCTCGAAACTTCCATTTATACTTAATTTTAGTGTTTTATTGACCTTTGAACCGTGTCTAACTAATAGTTCCCCATATAAGTTTTAATCACTCGACGAACGTGCAACTTTCATTACCATGTTGAATTATGTAACGCACGAGCTACTCGCGAGCATACCTCGTAACTAATTTTTATGATTACTTTCATTATATCTTACCTAATCTAACCTAATGGTTTCTAATTGTTCATATTTTAGTTACTTTTATAGTAATAAATAAAGATTATACATGATAAACAAGAAATATAGGACTTAACTGAGTCCTCGTATATTTTGCTATCAACTGTCGATGAAAGCCTCCTTTTTTATTATACTAATGGTATTACCACACTAAATAATTTTGAGTTAATTCAATAATGCACCTAAGAACAAAAAATAATAGCATGTAAAAAGCAAACAATGTACTATAACTATAATAATCTTTTGGCTTTCTAATTATGCTACAAGAGGTGTCAAAAATTCAGCTAAGGTCCTCATGTGGGAATATAGTTTGAAACTGGAAGCGAAATACACATTTTGTCTGTACAGAAAACAACGTAATATAATACATCATTTGATAGATTAAAACATTGGCTATCTCTTGGTTATAAACAATTTATTATAGTAAGTAATTTAGGTTCAATTCCTCACTTCTCCGTGGGGTGGTAAATAAATTAGAGAACAGGGGAGACTTAGAGAGCAAATGACACAATTCTTATACTTGGGGAGGTTGAGGATTTTTTCAATATTTCCTTATAAAATTAAAATTTAAAACATATATTATAAAATTTAATTTATTAATTACGTTTCTATGCCAATTTTATTCATATACATTGATAATAATATAGTTTAATTCAATTTTGAATGCAGCTCCATAAAAAGATTGTGACATACACAGAAAACGGTAATGGTATGGAAAGGGTTAAGTGAGGAACATTGAATTGAAACAGTCCTTCCTGGTTTACAATGTGAGTCGGTCGACTAGAGGATATCCCGAGAACACTGTGTTTTGTACTTTCAGAATGTAAATAAAGATCGATGTTCACTTTACATCGTTTGTTCAGTCTGCTTGTTTTTTTTAGTTTAAAACTCAATCATTTAGTAAAATCATACTTACTCTGTGATTATCCTGATCGATCCTCCCGTTATAAAGCGGGTCTACCTAGTACTCTAGCGGAAAGCAGATTCAACTCAGAATACCACAGTACTTCGTTAAGACTGGATGGCCAAGAAATTTTGTATTGTAGGATTTTACTAGATTCGTAAAATAACCGATTCACAAAGTGGGAAAATCGCAATGTTTTTTTCTTTAATAAAGCCACGTAATTTTGATCCGCCATCTGGCGTGTTTTGGAAAAGTAAAAGTTTTTAAGGGAGGTCAAATATTCCTGTTTTCGAAATCTACAGAATCCACATTTTTGTTTACAAATTGTTCAACAAGTGAGTAATAAACGAAAAATCGTTTTAAGTACCAACATTTTCGTAATTATTTGTGAAACGTTTAGTCTATTAAATTGTATGGGTGAACAGATAAAAACATTATTTGATAATTGTGTATAGCTCTTTGGTTTGGTTTCAATAAGAACGTTACGTGCTGGAAAATAATTACCAGAACTATGTAACGATGAAGTATTAAATCACGGCCAGATGGTTAAGGGGCGTTCTAATCGCGTCCCATCAAACATAGGCCGTTATAAGTTGCGATTCATCCCACTATTCGTTGGTACTAAAGTAGTTCAAGAGGTTGAGGTGGGTGGTGATGACTAGCTGCCTTCCCACTAGTTTTTCACTGTTAAATTAGGGACGGCTAGTGCAGATAGCCCTCGTGTAGATTTGCGTGAGATTAAAACCAAAACCAAAACCAAACGGTGTTAGATATCGTCTAGCCAAGTCTGTGTTTCAATTTTATTCGCTACACAGTCGATAATATGAGATTAAGGCCCGAGTTTCTGGGCTCAGAGGTAGTCGCTAACTAATCAGTATCAGATGACAGATGTGATTTATTTAGATTTCCTCTCCAAAGCCTGAAACCGAAAACCAACACTTCAAATAACTAGTAACAAAACAATCTTGCATTGAACAAACCTCAGCAAATATTCCTAAAAAAAGGGAAAATGGTATTCAGTGGAACAAACTTGTTCAGTTCATATTACTAAACTAGATTAGTTACAATAGGTTATTGTACGGAACAACTTGTTCAGATCATATTACTAGACTAGATTAGTTACAATAGGATATTGTACGGAACAACTTGTTCAGATCATATTACTAAACTAGATTAGTAACAATAGGTTTTTGTACGGAACAAACTTGTTCAGATCATATTACTAAACTAGATTAGTAACAACAGGTTATTGTACGGAACAAACTTGTTCAGTTCATATTACTAAACTAGATTAGTAACAATAGGTTATTGTACGGAACAAACTTGTTCAGTTCATATTACTGTAATGTATTAGTAGAAAACATTAGAGTGTTGAACAAAGTTGCTCTAAGACTGTTATTAGGAAAGAACAACAAATTATTAATTATAGTGGACATATCTGCACATCGAACATTTCTAAAAAAACATTTGAAACGTAATATTCCTGTGTAGATCTACATTTTTAAATATTGCAAGAAGAATGAAGTTGAAAAGGTAATAGTGTGAAACAAGCTTGTTTAGTTAGTAATAATATTAAAACAGACTGAGCAAAATAGTATATTAATTTTGTGAAAGAAACCCTTTTAATCTGCTACATAAAGACGAAAAGCCGTCCGTCTGTCATGCCGATATCTCAGCCGTTGCAGTATTGATCGACAGGGAACTTGTACGAAATGACGGCGCTTTCTGCGCGACAAACAAGTTTGTCTTCTTTATAATTACTCCAGCCATATATATTGGCTGAAACTCCTATTATGTTTGTTTGGTTGTCAAGGCGACACATTGACTCAACATCCCAAAATTTTGTCAAATCGGAACCCTCGGCTACAGCTCTATAATAACCCGCATGTTTTACCCGCAGCACATTTCAATTTTGAAAATGCCCAAATTAAAGCGCTCTTTTTCAGCTCAGTAGGCTAACAAAACCAAAACCAGAAAGACAGTCCAAAAAGAAGAGCCCGAAATTCATAATGAAATTTACTGTCTTTACCATCACATTTAATATTTGCTGGGTCATACAGTTGACCAAGTAGGAATATGTCTTTTAGAATGAGTTATTGCATGTTTCAATCTATAAAAAATTATCAAGAAGAAAATTTGAATATAGCTTTAAAATATACAGAAGTAAAAGTGCTGATCAAGCAATATTTAAAAGAGATAACCAAATATACATAAAAAAAAAATTGTTGTCGTGAAATACTAGAAATAGGATAGTCATTCTCCATACATTTATTGCTACTAGATTATAATTAATGTTTAGAAAACATGTTCATAAATCATTTATTTAAATATAATTTTGGGAAGAAAAATTAATCATTATTTCCCGTCATATGACGGGCATTCAGCTAGTAAAACAATAGAAAGATTAGAACAAACATTAAACATAAGGAACAAGCCCATCGAACAAATATCACTAGCGAAGTGGTAAAAAGGATATTCGTTTAAAACAAACCTGTTCATAAAATTATACAAGAAAAGATTAGCAGGAAAGGCTATTGTGTGGAGCAAACTAGTCGAAAGAATATCAGGATAAATTATTGGTCCGGCTATACCAAGCGACCTCTATAAGCCATTCTATGAATGCTGTAGGTCCCAGACGAACTTGAATTCCCAGACTAAAGATATGCTCGAATAGTCATATCAAACAGGATTTACATCTGAGTCCAGGAACATTCTGAGGTCCCAAAATGAGATCGAAGAAGATGCATTGATGAACATACTAAGCGACACGATATTTTTAACGTACAGTAAACTACATCTAATCTAGTAGAGTGGTAGGTTCATTTTCGTGGAACATGAACATTCTACTAATATGATGTTTTTCACGTACAGTAAACAACATCATAAAAACTAGCAGCGTGACGCGTTCAGTGTTATAAACATTAACATACTAGACTACCCACATTCTTGATTCAAAGTAAATAATATTACAATGTAATCATGACGCGTTCAGTGTTATAAACATTAACATACTAGACTATCTACATTCTTGATTCAGAGTAAACAATATTACACTGTTATCGTGTGTTTATAACACTGAACGCGTTTTAACATACTAGACTACCCACATTCTTGAGTCAGAGTAAACAATATTACACTGTTATCGTGACGCGTTCAGTGTTATAAACATGAACATACTATACTACCTACATTCTTGATTCAAAGTAAACAATATTACAATGTAATCGTGACGCGTTCAGTGTTATAAACATTAACATACTATACTACCTACATTCTTGATTCAAAGTAAACAATATTACAATGTAATCGTGACGCGTTCAGTGTTATAAACAATAACATACTATACTACCTACATTCTTGATTCAAAGTAAACAATATTACACTGTAATCGTGACGCGTTCAGTGTTATAAACAATAACATACTATACTACCTACATTCTTGATTCAAAGTAAACAATATTACACTGTAATCGTGACGCGTTCAGTGTTATAAACAATAACATACTATACTACCTACATTCTTGAGTCAGAGT
>NW_013672288.1:0-1061 GCF_000517525.1 Limulus polyphemus
AAATAATACACATAGAAATGTGAAGACGGACAAATAATACACATAGTAATGTGAAGACGGACAAATAATACACATAGTAATGTGAAGACGGACAAATAATACACATAGTAATGTGAAGACGGACAAATAATACACATAGAAATGTGAAGACGGACAAATAATACACACAGTAATGTGAAGACGGACAAATAATACACACAGTAATGTGAAGACGGACAAATAATACACATAGAAATGTGAAGACCGACAAATAATGCACATAGAAATGTGAAGACCGACAAATAAGACTGAACACTGTATTGTTGTAGTAAGACTGAACACTGTATTGTTGTAGTAAGACTGAACACTGTATTGTTGTAGTAAGACTGAACACTGTATTGTTATAGTAAGACTGAGCACCGTTTCTTATAAGACTAAACACCGTATTGTTATAGTAAGACTAAACACCGTATTGTTATAGTAAGACTAAACACCGTATTGTTATAGTAAGACTAAACACCGTATTGTTATAGTAAGACTGAACACTGTATTGTTATAAGACTGAGCACCGTATTCTTATAAGACTAAACACCGTGTTGTTATAGTAAGACTAAACACCGTGTTGTTATAGTAAGACTAAACACCGTGTTGTTATAGTAAGACTAAACACCGTGTTCTTATAGTAAGACTGAACACCGTGTTCTTATAGTAAGACTGAACACTGTATTGTTATAATAAGACTGAACACTGTATTGTTATAATAAGACTGAACACCGTGTTGTTATAATAAGACTGAACACCGTGTTGTTATAGTAAGACTGAACACTGTATTGTTATAATAAGACTGAACACTGTATTGTTATAATAAGACTGAACACTGTGTTGTTATAGTAAGTCTGAACACTATATTGTTGTGGTAACACTGAACACTGTATTGTTATAGTAAGACTGAACACTGTATTGTTATAGTAAGACTGAACACTGTATTGTTATAGTAAGACTGAACACTGTATTGTTGTAATAAGACTGAATATTGTATTGTTGTAATAAGACTGAATATTGTATTGTTATAATAAGACTGA
>NW_013672288.1:1917-6576 GCF_000517525.1 Limulus polyphemus
TTGTATTGTTGTAATAAGACTGAATATTGTATTGTTGTAATAAGACTGAATATTGTATTGTTATAATAAGATTGAACACTATATTGTTGTAGTAAGAATGAATATTGTAATGTTATAGTAAGACTGAACACCGTATTGTTATAATAAGACTGAACACCGTATTGTTGTAGTAATACTGAACACTATATTGTTATCCTGATAACTACGTCAAATTTCGTAATGTCTATTTATCCATATTTAACTCGCCTGCAATGTAATCAGACACTGGTGAAATACGGCTTGGAGTTCTGTACGGCAGTTCGTGACACAGACAATTATCACAAAACAGTTTCAACGTACATGACATTCGAAATAGGGGCGGATTCAATATATATGAAAATGAGAAAGATTGTGAAAGGTGACGTATAATGATCTGACCATAGAAATGTATGTTCAAACAACCTGCACCGAGATTACTTGAAGCAAGCTTATTTTATGTCCAAGGTCTCTGGGTACTTACAGCAATAAATTATCCGAACACGTTTCTTTTGTAAAATATACGAATACTTTATATTTAAAAGATTTTCCATGTTTTTAGTTTATTTATTATTATTATGTTAATTGAAATACTATTCACGTGGGGGACAAAAAACAAAAACATGTTCTGATAGTGATCCTGAGTCAAAGGTTCTAATCTCTCTTATTACCCAAACTTTACAAGCTTACTGACCACTCTGACGTACTGTGTCGCTTCTTACCAACCACTCTGACGTACTGTGTCGCTTCTTACCAACCACTCTGACGTATTGTGTCGCTTCTTACCAACCACTCTGACGTACTGTGTCGCTTCTTACCAACCACTCTGACGTACCGTGTCGCTTCTTACCAACCACTCTGACGTACCGTGTCGCTTCTTACCAACCTCTCTGACGTATTGTGTCGCTTCTTACCAACCACTCTGACGTACTGTGTCGCTTCTTACCAACCACTCTGACGTACTGTGTCGCTTCTTACCAACTCTCTGACGTACTGTGTCGCTTCTTACCAACCACTCTGACGTACCGTGTCGCTTCTTACCGACCATTCTGACGTACTGTGTCGCTTCTTACCAACCACACTGACGTACTGTGTCGCTTCTTACCAACCACTCTGACGTATTGTGTCGCTTCTTACCAACCACTCTGACGTACTGTGTCGCTTCTTACCGACCACTCTGACGTACTGTGTCGCTTCTTACCAACTCTCTGACGAACAGTGTCGCTTCTTACCAACTCTCTGACGTACTGTGTCGCTTCTTTGCTGTTTGACAGAGCTTGGCAGTAAAAACAAAATCTGAGTTTAATTTTATTACTATGACAAAATTTCCAATTCTGTTTTTTTCTCAACGAAGGCCTAACTGAATTATGTTTGTCTCTCTATATACAACAGTATATATATATTTATAACTTTGAACATCAACATGTCACTTATACATTAATGTTTTTCTCTTCAGGTTTTGTACTAATGATTTTCATGATTGCAAAAAAAAAATCAATTACTTTGTTTGGGGGAGGGGGTGCTGTTTGGCCCAACGTTACAGCTCTGGATCTTGGAACTTGCCGTGTGATATCGTAAAGTATCCCCGGCACTTAAACTTTAGGAGCGTTATAAGAGTGACAATGAACCCATTGGCGTTGATTTTGGACGGTGGCAGATAGCCTTAGTAGCTATCCCATAAACACAAAAACATTTTTTGAGGGAGAGGGGGGGAGGAGCACTTGTACCTTAACATGCATATATATATATATATATATATTTTCACATCTTTGTCATTTGACAGCGATGTCTTTCTTATTCTCCTAATTGTTGTTTTGTCAGAGACAGAACGAAATAATTCGGACGAAGAAAAAAAAACAAACAAACTAAAAAATCACGTGACAGGACGAGATTCTGACTTTCAAGCAAGTTCGTTTCGGAAGTTCAACTTCTACAAAAGAACGATTTGGCCACGCAGAAACGTGATCGCTATGTTGTTTTAATAGCTTTATTTCGAGACCAATGTGTGTGTATAGAAATGCCATTTGCTCAAAGTTGGGCGTGGCTTATACGTTAGTTGAATTGGAAATGTAACAATGATAAATGATTGGACTTCTTACAAAACGGTTTATTCCGAGTTACAAATATCGTGTATTTTATTTTAGCCTTTGTGATATTTTGGTCTCATTAAATCCAGAAATTTCTGCGTCATTCTGTTCGTGAGACTAACTTGTAGGTTTGTTTATTTTTATTTTTACACCAATCTGTTAAAAAGAAACTAGTGTATAGTAGCATAAATTAAAAATATTAAAACGTTCTTATATATTACATGTTTCTATACATCTAAACTGTCTGTCTGTCTCTGTATAAACTTAAGATGATTATATAAACATAATATTCGTTGCAACGTTGCAGAAAGACTGTCTGCGCATGTCAGTCCCTAATGTTGAACCATTCAATACCACCCACTGCTAACCAGAACGTGGAACGTTTATTATTATTATTATCATATTCAGCAACGGGACACGAACCACGAATTCACAGTTTATCCACACTAACCGCTAGAACGAGGTGGTATACGGAATACTTTATTTGCCTTAAGACTGGATTCGGTTTATCAACTTGTCATGTTTTGTTTGTTTGTTTTTCTATTTGCTTGATTCACAGCCTAAACTGTAATCCGCCATTTTTGACAAGATTTGCCGACTACTAATTTCTTTAAGAGTTTTAAACACCTCAATCCAATACTCTTCAACTGTTTGTTGTTGTTTAGGGGAGTTTAGAAAACAATTTCAGATATCTTAACCTGTCCTATCCTCGTTGTCCTCCTCTGAACCAGTTCCAACAACTCAATGTTCTTCTCACGACTAGATTTAAAATGTTCTGAATAAAGTGAATACCAAAGCAGATTCAGAGCCCGATTTTCTGATTAAAATATTAAAACGCTTTACTATTTTTTGTCTTGCCGATGCTCGTTTTTGATGTTAAAAACTTCTATCAATGACAGGAATCTCTAAGAATGACGTCACAGACATTTCTATTACATACTAAACGAAATACAGTAGTACATTTCAATTGTCTTCTGAGAACATAAATTACCCGAAAATAAAATGACCAGTTAACAAATATTACAAAGTTAGAATTAAAAGAATATAGTAGAGTTTCTTTAAGATAATAATTGTTAAATAAAATCATCTCTAATCTTGAATGTCTAAAATAGTATAAAAATTTTATTTGAATTATATTACAGTTACTATAAAAAAAAAAGCTACAAGACGAGGCCTGATCGTTAAGAAGAATAAACACAAACAAAATTATTTATACAATAATTTTCAGCGGGTAGATGGCGCGACAATTGTTTGAAAGCAGACGATCCCGAGCCAACAAGTCAGCCTGTAAGTATTGTTGTGTCATTAGGCCTGTATTGTCCTGTTTAGTTTGTTTGCTTATAAAATCTCTCTTCACGTTTATGATCAGTCAATCGGCAGGGTTAATTATTAGGTTTCTCTTCTGTTTAAGATGTTGCAAGAAAATATTTTTTTTTATTTTTCCACTATTTCAACCAAAGTTAACTAATTATTCATGACCGTGAGGTGTACATTAAACAGGTTTTTTTAAATACTGTGCAAAATGTAAGGAACATTTCTGTCTTCATAATAAATTGATTTGATATAACTACAGAAAATTAATAAATTTCCCAAACTTGTTTCTTTATAGATATGTATATTATGTTTGCTAGTAATAAGATGCCTGGCTGGACATGGTCTGGGAGTTAGGGTACTCGACTTGCAGTCTCAGGGCTGTGGGTTAGAATCCCGTCCCCGAACGTGCTCGCCTTTTCATCCGTGGGAGTGCTATAGTGTGATAGTCAATCCCATTATTCGTTAGTAAAAGAGTAGCCCAAGAGTTGGCGGTGGATAGTGATGACTAGCTGCCTTAGCTCTAATCTGTCGCTTCAAACTTTAGGGACGGCTAGCGCAGATAGCCCTCGAGTAGCTTTGCGCGTAATTCGAAACAAACGTCAAGATACGACAGCTACCACTGTAATATTATTGGTGGACATTTATTTATCGTTCCTTAGGTTGAATAACGTGAAATTTACGGATACTTAACTCGTATTGAAACTGTGATGAATATTGACATTTAAACACCGAAAACTGGCGAAGCGTTGGAAACCAATAGCCCTAACATTTGTGATAAAAATAACTTAGAGAACAGGCTTGTTGGTGTGTTTTTTTACACATATTCTTCTTCATTGATCAACTTTAAAATTAGACGTCTATCTCTCATCGTCCAATCCAGCTGACGAGTTTTAGTATTGAACGAAAGGCCTCGTTGGCAGTAACATGTTAGGCCTGTGATCTTAATATTCGAGAAAACGTGTGACTGAAAACGTTCCATCAAGATTGATAATACAGACGTTCTTAAATGTGATCCGACACTGATTACTTAGACAACTGATTAAAACTAACATAGGAGATAACGTCACTTCTCATGTGTTGATAACTAAGTTGACTAACGAGGAACGTTTATTATATATCCATGAATGTTCGATATATTTCGATTTAGACTTAAGTTTTACAAGTGTTATTATTATTATCATTGTAATATACTCTTGAAGGGCTAAAAAAGGTGCTAATTAAGAAATTTGCTTTTCTATAAAAA
>NW_013672288.1:7568-10078 GCF_000517525.1 Limulus polyphemus
CTAATAACAATATTAATTAAAACACTTGGCTAATAACAATATTAATTAAAACACTTGGCTAATAACAATATTAATTAAAACACTTGGCTGGCAATAATGTCAGCTAAAACACTTGACTGACAAAAATATTAATTAAAACACTTGGCTGGCAACAATGTCAGTTAGAACACTTGACTGATAACAATATTCATTAAATCACTTGGCTAATAATAATATTAATTAAAGCACTTGACTGGCAACAATGTTAGTTAGAACACTTGACTGATAACAATATTAATTAAATCACTTGGCCAATAACAATATTAATTAAAGCACTTGACTGGCAACAATGTTCGGTAGAACACTTGACTGATAACAATATTAATTAAAGCACTTGGCTAATAACAATATTAATTAAAACACTTGGCTGGCAACAATGTCAGTTAGAACACTTGACTGATAACAATATTAATTAAATCACTTGGCTAATAACAATATTGATTAAAGCACTTGACTGGCAACAATGTCACTTATAATGGTATATGTATGTATATATTTTTCTCATAAGAAATCTGTGGGTCATCTAGCATTAGATCACCTGAGTAACGGGTCTAAGCTTGGTTTATTAGGCTGCCAACAGTGTCAACACGTGGCTCGTTTGTTGCCAGTTTTAGCTGAAAGTATTGGAAACTAATCTAGAAGATGCACACACACACAAATAAGAAGGCCTAGCGACACTACCTTGGAGAAAAAAAGAAACCGTGTAAACGTAGCGGTAAACGTGAACGCCCTGAGGTGAAGTCGTGCGTCTTAGTCGCTCGCGTATGGTGTGAACTGAATGTGAAAGAACGGAAATTAAATTAAGGGTTTTAGGACAGCGTCTAGAAAGTTTACTTTTGTTAGAAAATTCAATTGTTTCGATTCTCTAAACGGAAAACCAATAAGGGGAGTTGAGTAACGGTCTTTAGTAACTCCCATCATAATTAAATGTACATTCTCATCTTCGAATAGATTGGCCACAAAGGTCAGGTTCTCTTGTTTGGACCGGTTTTTCTTTTCTACCCAGGACTTGTGCTTGAATTTTCTTTTCACTCAAAAACCTAATAATGTTGTTGATAGAAAAGATTAAGAAGACAAAATTGTACGTGGGAAGTGTTTTCGTTAAAATTTTCAGTTTTTTTTTTTTTTTAGATATTTTAAGTAGGGATGTTTTTCTTAAAGAAAAATGAACTTTGATGATTAACAAGAAGCAAACCATTTGATGTCTTTAAATCAAGCGTTTTTTGTTTGTTTGTTCACCAGCATTTTGTTGTTGTTGTCGTTGTTCAATCGGAAGAAAATGGGACATGAACACTTGACTGAATGTTCAAGTCCTCATCAACAACACACAACCCACAGGTTTTTACACTAATGTATTTCCCATGGAAGTTATAGTATATAACAGAAACAAATTAGCTATACCAGTTATTATGTCAATTAACTGCGATAATCTGTAATAATAAAAGAGTCTGTGTGTGTGACCACCTGAAACCTTGAATTCTGAGGGCGTGCACTTCAATATTATTTTCTTATATTTGTCCCAAAACGATTGTTGCCCTTAAGCCACATAATTCAGCTTCCTCAAGGTCTAAAGAAAAGTATCATATCTAATTATCATTTACTGAATGGATAATATGTGGATATTTTCTGACAAATACTTAAACATGGGAAGAAAAATACAAATCAGAAAATTTGTTTTAAAAAGTTGAATTAAACTACGTTTGGGAAAAGGCAACTTTCAAGTCTTCCTCATCAACAACACACAATACTGGACGTTCAAGTCCTTCTCATCAACACAATACTGGACGTTCAAGTCCTCCTCATCAACAACACACAATACTGGACGTTCAAGTCCTTCTCATCAACAACACACAATACTGGACGTTCAAGTCCTCCTCATCAACAACACACAATACTGGACGTTCAAGTCCTTCTCATCAACACAATACTGGATGTTCAAGTCCTCCTCATCTACACAATACTGGACGTTCAAGCCTTCATCAACAACACACAATACTGGACGTTCAAGTCCATCTCATCAACACAATACCGGACGTTCAAGTCCTCATCAACAACACACAATACCGGACGTTCAGGTCCTCATCAACAACAAACAATACTGAAGGTTCAAGTCCTCATCAACACAAGAATGAATGTTCAAGTCCCCCTCATCAACAACACACAAGAATGAAGGTTCAAGTCCCCCTCATCAACAACACACAAGAATGAATGTTCAAGTCCTCATCAACACAAGAATGAAGGTTCAAGTCCTCATCAACACAAGAATGAAGGTTCCAGTCCTCCTCATAACACAAGTATGAAGGTTCAAGTCCTCATCAACACAAGAATGAAGGTTCAAGTCCTCCTCATCAACACAAGAATGAATGTTCAAGTCCTCATTAACACAAGAATGAATGTTCAAGTCCTCATCAACACAAGAATGAAGGTTCAAGTCCTTCATCAACACAAGTATGAAGGTTCAAGCCCTCATT
>NW_013672288.1:10822-16941 GCF_000517525.1 Limulus polyphemus
AGTGTTGATAATTAGTTACTGCAGTAAATATAACAGTGTTGATAATTAGTTACTGCAGTAAATATAACAGTGTTGATAATTAGTTACTGCAGTAAATATAACAATGTAGATAAATAGTTACTACAGTAAATATAACAATGTAGATAATTAGTTAGTACAGTAAATATAACAGTGTTGATAATTAGTTACTGCAGTAAATATAACAATGTAGATAAATAGTTACTACAGTAAATATAACAATGTAGATAATTAGTTAGTGCGGTAAAAATATTTATATATATATATGGGAATATTTACGAAAGTAAAAATATGAATATATATATATCAGAGGGGGTTACATAAAATGGAAGGTTGAAAACAATTTTTAAAATGTGAAAAAGTATTAAAATAATTAAAATTTCTTGGTCGTTGCTGTTAACGACCTGTCTGCCTGTTTCTATTGAAGAAGTCAAGATGAAGAAAGTTAACAAAATGATATATTATGGATTTCTGTCGGGTGCACCCGTAATCTGTACGAGTCATAAAACGCATTTGTTATTCAAATAGAATGTGCCCCCTCCTGCGTCAGAACAGCGTACTATAATTAATATCCAATGCGTGTGTGTGTTAGTGATGGATAGAGAATGTGTTAAGAAATAAATAACATGTATATATATATATGTATATATATATATATATAACACATCTTGGTATATCGCATGGCTTATGGTGTTGTTGTGTCTCGTCACCGGTTAGTTTACGCAGTTAGGGTTAATAGGCCTTCGAGAACATTCCTTGATTAACGTCGATCTTATCCACCAGAAGAGTTGAAATATTGATTTTCTTGGATCACAAAACTCACTGAAGATGAATTGACCTCGTGCTTGTAGTGTTGTGATGGAGAGAAGTAAAACAATGTAAAAATTAAATTTTAAACTTTTATCTTTAGTCTTTATTTTTTACCTTGTCTTGAAATGCATTTTAGATCTTGATTTCGCTGATCAGGCTTGAGCCAGATTTTTCACGTTGTCTCTCATTCAGAAAGAAAGAAGATTTCCAGATCATTTAACTCGTAACGACTTAAAACTTGATTGATTTATTTTTTCTTTGAAAGAGGTAATTTTCTAAAAAACACGTCTCTAAAAAAAAAACATATCATATCTCAGTGGATATTTTACAGTTTTGTATTTTTAACTGTTTCAACTATTTTAACGATATTTTCCATTGGTTTAACTGTTTCAACTATTATAAATAAGTATTTCAACTGGTTTAGCTGTTAACTAAACTGTTTTAAACAAGTATTTTAATGGTTTTAACTAAGTTCTTTTGTTAGTTTCAACTAAATGTTTTAATTGGTTCAAATTAATGTCCTAACAGTTTGAATTGACTCTTTCAGTTAGTTTTAAACTAGTGTTTCAAATTATCATTATCAAATTATATACCCTATGCAGTTACTTAAGAAAACCTCTGATGCTAAAATCGTAAACGGTGTTTAAAGTTATCGAAAACATTATGTTTAAACTCATTTCTTCTACACGTTCTTGTACAAAACAGTTCAAATGGCCCTTATTAATCGCAATAATAACACAAAAAAAAACAAGTGTCACACGTTTCAGAGTTTGCGCATTATTTTAAGGTGATTTTAACATATAAAATACAAGACTTCTGTCTTTTATGGGTCATTAATTAACAAGAATTGAGCAAAATGAATAATGATGTGTCAATCATTCTATATATACTACATGCAGTTCAGATGAGGCCTTTCGGGTAATACCAGGATTCTTCACGCCGGCTGGGATACGAAAGACACTGTAGTTGGTTTTATGTTAGAAAATTAGCTGACGACGGTTGCTAGATACGAACTAGATTAGAATGTTATTTTTGTCACAACAAATCAGGGCAGGAAAATTAATTTTATTGTTTACATATAATACGTTATTAATTGCTATTTTTGTTGAATTAATTCGTTCGTTATTCACAGTAGTTACCCGGGGACGAGAATACTTGTCGAGACCTATAATGTAGTGAATGGCATCCATCCACGTTGCTGCTAACGTAGAAACAAGGAGACTTATCAGGTAAACATTTCTTAGTCTTTGTGTAAAATGGTATTTTTTAAAGTTCGAGAGTCGGTTTATCCCAGATGTTTCTAAAAAAAGAGCAGTGAACTTGAATGGTAAAGGAATTGTGGAGGGGGAGATGTTCGAAAGAGGAAGATATAAGCTTCTGTTACCGGGAGTGGGGGAGGGTATTTGAAATATTAACCTTTCCAATAATGTCGTACTACGATATTCTTCTCAGTTTAATAGTTTAGAATTGAAATTGGTCTTAGAAATCCTCGTTGTAAAAACAAATCAAGTTATTAGTCGAGATATGAAAGTCTTGCCTACTGGGCCTAATTTCGAGATATGAAAGTCTTGCCTACTGGGCCTAATTTCGAGATATGAATGATCTTGCCTACTGGGCCTAATTTCGAGATATGGAAGTCTTGCCTACTGGGACTAATTTCGAGATATGAATGTCTTGCCTACTGGGCCTAATTTTATTATTACTATTTACGAGAATATTTTACAGTAAATAATAGTAGACATGGGCGCCCGCAATAAGGGGCAAGAGGGGGCATCTGACCCCCTTACATTTCACACACAAAATAAATGCAGGTATTATGATGTAAACTTAACATCGTAGTTAGCTTAAATATCTTTGTAATTGTTATTACAACTGTAAATTTGTGATCACGTTTAAGCACACATAGCACATACAATTTTAGTCTGTAAAAACTTGAACTGTAAAAACTGATTCCCTAAATACATGTCTTGCCCCCCCTGAAAATATTTCTGCAAGCACACATAACTAACTACATTTTCTCACGATATATTAGATTATTTAATTATGAATTATTTAATTAGATTATTTAATTATGAATTATTTAATTAGAATATTTAATTACGAATTATTTAATAAGATTATTTAATTACGAACCAACTGGACAAAACATTAGACATTTAGCCTACGAAGAATCTCTGTTTTCACTAAATCGTGTCAGGTGATTTAACCATAGACCATGTAAATCTTTTTTTGTTTGTTTTTTTGCACGTGAAACCTGCATTGTTTACGAAGTGGTGTTACATGTACATGATTTAACAACTAGTAATTTTTTGACGAAACAACAGTTGTTTTTAAAGCCTGTCAGTATGTTTGATTATCATAATGAAGCACACTCTGGCGTCGAGATATAATTTAATTTTATCAGCTTTATTATCTCGAGAGAAAATTGGTTAGGCCTGCTTGTGTTATAAGTTACAGACGCATAAAAATTAAAAAGTCAGTTCAAAATTTTACACTGGAAAAAGAAACTTGTAATTAAGTACATGACACATACATATATACATACACGTCAGTGTTTTAAATATTTATGCTCAACATTCCATTATTGAAAAACTATATTAGTAGCTTAATGTGTTCATTATTGTTAAAATACTGTTCATTAACGTTATAAACACCGTTCATTACTGTTAAAACATTGTTCTTTATTGTTAAAATACTGTTCATTAACGTTATAAACACCGTTCATTACTGTTAAAACATTGTTCATTATTGTTAAAATACTGTTCATTAACGTTATAAACACAGTTCATTACTGTTAAAACATTGTTCATTATTGTTAAAACATTGTTCATTATTGTTAAAACACTGTTCATTATTGTTAAAAATATTGTTCATTAACGTTATAAACACCGTTCATTACTGTTAAAACATTGTTCATTATTGTTAAAAACATTGTTCATTATTGTTAAAATACTGTTCATTGTTGTTAAAAACATTGTTCATTATTGTTTAAAACATTGTTCATTATTGTTAAAAATATAGTTCATTAACGTTATAAACACCGTTCATTATTGTTAAAAACATTGTTCATTATTGTTAAAAACATTGTTCGTTATTGTTAAAATACTGTTCATTGTTGTTAAAAACATTGTTCATTATTGTTTAAAACATTATTCATTATTGTTAAAAACATTGTTCATTATTGTTAAAAACATTGTTCATTATTGTTAAAAACATTGTTCATTATTGTTAAAAACATTGTTCATTATTGTTAAAATAATGTTCATTGTTGTTAAAAACATTGTTCATTGTTGTTAAAAACATTGTTCATTATTGTTTAAAACATTGTTCATTATTGTTTAAAACATTGTTCATTATTGTTAAAAACATTGTTCATTATTGTTAAAACACTGTTCATTATTGTTAAAAACATTGTTCATTATTGTTAAAAACATTGTTCATTATTGTTCAGTCTTTAGAAGAGAATAATCATACATTCAACAACAACAAAACGAGTTGTTTATAAAAAAAAATATTTCATATTCCTTTCAAACAAATCACCAACCGCACGTGTCGATATTAAGTGTTAGTATCTGTCAACAAAAGAAAAGAAACCTATACACGTATAGTGAGATAATGTTTAAGACTAGCTCCGATAAAAAATAACCTTTACTTTGAAATGATAAAAACGTTGTTAAAACTTAAACGTTCACGTGTTTAAAGATAAAACAAACAACGTAAATACAATATTTTGTACTTTATAAACAAACCACGTAAATACAATAGTTTACCGTTACAAACAAACAACGTAAATACAATAGTTTATACGTTACAAACAAACAACGTAAATACAATAGTTTATACGTTACAAACAACGTAAATACAATAGTTTATACGTTACAAACAACGTAAGTACAATAGTTTATACGTTACAAACAAACAACGTAAATACAATAGTTTATACGTTACAAACAACGTAAATGCAATAGTTTATACGTTACAAACAAACAACGTAAATACAACAGTTTATACGTTACAAACAAACAACGTGAATACAATAGTTTATACGTTACAAACAACGTAAATACAATAGTTTATACGTTACAAACAAACAACGTAAATACAATAGTTTATACGTTACAAACAAACAACGTAAATACAATAGTTTATACCCAGATCACTTAACTATGGATGATTAAAACTACAGACAATGGTAGACATATAGGTGGTGTAGACAAGTCAAATACACCTGGGGCCCTTCTGACCCATGTCACTGGGTACCAGGACTGAAGGGCCCTTCTGACCCATCTCACTGGGTACCGGGACTGAAGGGCCATTGTGACCCATCTCACTGAGTACCGGGACTGAAGGGCCATTCTGACCCATCTCACTGAGTACCGGGACTGAAGGGTCCTTTTGACCCATCTCACTGGGTACCGGGACTGAAGGGCCCTTCTGACCTATCTCACTGACTGAAGGGCCCGCCTGATAAGTAGTAGTAACTCGTGAAAGGATCATTATGTGAACAGGGCCGGTGCACAATCTTTATGGCACATAGCCTAAATGTTTAGGTCAGAAACCCCCAAGGATCGGGCATAGCTAATTTAGAAATGATTACAGAGGGAGGGCAAACACTAATCAGTACCCGCTACTTACACGGGCAGAATTAAGTATCAGGGTTGACTCTCAGAGTTATAACACCCCCAGAGCTTAAAGCGTGTTTAGTGACATAATACAGACTCAAACCTTGGACTTTCCGATTCGTAACCCGGCATGCTAACAACTAGGCCTATTTGAGTGTAAGTAAAACCTGAAAGAAGTTACCTGAATATATTAGAAAATAAAAAATCCAATCGTAAAGCAGTTAACCCTAAAACACAACTGTCTCTGACCATCGGTTTCCTTGATTTGGATAAGGGAAGAAAATAGCAATCAGTGGAGTTGAATTCAAATGATTTCCAATGAGTTTTGTTTACCCTTACTTTAAACATTTTTAAAAGTGTGCATTTTACTTCACAAAAGTGCCACAATGTCCACCAGTCTCTCCGCTTCAGATATAACCGCCACGATGTCCACCAGTCTCTCCACTTCAGATATAACCGCCACGGTGTTCTATATCCACCATTCTCTCCGCTTCAGATATAACCACCACAATGTTCTATGTCCACCAGTCTCTCCGCTTCATATGTAACCGCCACGGTGTTCACCAGTCTCTCCACTTCAGATATAACCGCCACGGTGTTCTATATCCACCATTCTCTCCGCTTCAGATATAACCACCACAATGTTCTATGTCCACCAGTCTCTCCGCT
>NW_013672288.1:17276-20600 GCF_000517525.1 Limulus polyphemus
ATTGTGAGTCGAGCGCCTTATCCACCTGGCCATGCCGGGCCTTCCCCAACTTCTCCAAAGTCCAGTATTTTTTTCTTGTTGTTTCTGGAAAACGATGCATATTTCGACACTGTATCAACATATGACACTGTATCAACATGTGACTCTGTGTTAACATGTGACTCTGTGTTAACATGTGACACTGTGTTAACATGTGACACTGTATCAACATATGACGCTGTATCAACATATGACACTGTGTTAACCTGTGACACTGTGTCAACATAAATAAATCGTGTGATTGAACTACTATTACTCATCCGAAAGAAGACCCCCCCCCCTCTCTGAAGGATTATAACGCTAAAAACCGGGCTTAGGTACCCGTGGTGGGCACAGCAAAGATAGCCCATTGTGTAAACAAACTGTGTAATAATTACTAGTTAGTCGCTATATATATGTACAAAGGAGGGTTTACTGAGTTTATAAATGATTGTAAGTTACACTGTTATTATATTTTTTCAAACAACACAGTCTCAATTTTAAGCGGGTACGTAACTTAATAGACTTGAAACGAATGTTTAGAAAACTTACTTACAGTAATTGGTTTTGGAAATCTATAACCGGGATTTTTAATTGCGCTACTTTTGGAATGTAAGCAACAAGTGTACCCCCGGTGGGTCAGTTATAAGTTTACGGACGTACAACGCTAAAATCTGGGGCTCGATTCCTCTCGGTGTGAACAGAGCGCAGATAGCCTAACATGTAGCATTACGCTCGAACGAAAAATACACAAGCATCTTTATTTTTCTACGATCGAAGCGCTACAAGGTGGTGAAAAATGGAAATAAATAAAACATCTCTTTGTATATATCAAATATGTTTAAAATTACCGTTAAAAGCACTTTATAGCGTGGAGGGGTTTCTTAATTCAAGTTCCTGTTTTTACGTAAAATTAGTGGATCAAATATTCACATAAAATGGTTAAAACAAATGAAGAAACGGACAACAGAAATAAGATGGATATGAAATTAAATGAACGTCCTCGAGAAATATGCATCGTTTTATATGTTTACACAGTGCCATATGTTAACAGTGTTACATGTTAACACAGTGTCATATGTTGATACAGTGTCACATTTTTACACAGTGTCAGATGTTTACACAGTGCCACATGTTTACACAGTGTCATATGTTAACACAGTGTCATATGTTAACAATTAGTTGTATAAACACTGGATGTACTTTTTGTACATATCTGAAATATTCCAAAAAACGTTGTAAAAATTATCCTCAGTTTATTTAAAACGTTGTTCTTTAACCGCTTTTGTGTCTTTTGTAGTTTAAGTTTTGTTTTTTAAAGTTAAAACTGTTTTAAAAAGTTACGTTTAAAAAAAAAGAACCTGTGATATGTGACAAAAGTCGCGTAAAATACATTTTGTTTAACATTTCTATTAATTTGTCCATTTCGAAATGAGAGGCGACTAAAAGTAACGTTTCAGATCTATCTTCACACAAGTCACTGACGAAGAGACCTTTCGTACAATACTAGAATTACTAAATAATTTTCATGCTTTCAAAACAAAACTCGTATTATTACACCTGAAGTAATGCTTACGATTGTGGATATTCGTTAATTATTTACTTTAGATTATTCTGTAAATCAGGCGTTTCAATATTCTCATTAGCTGTGACTAATATAAATAGGATTTCCAAAATAATACTACAGTTACACGAATCCCGTTTTTAATTTGACATCTCGAGCAAATAAAATATTCGAAAGGAGAAATAACTGGATAATAATAATAATAATAATATGACGAATCTTAAAACGAAGTCGTCGGTATGACAGAATAGAATATTAATAACACATTAAGTCATAAAATAGAATATCGTTATCGCTATGTAATTAACGGCGTTTTGTAAACTTTAAAATGTATAACAGATTAAAGGGCCCCGTGCATGGATAAATAACAGGATAATAACGAAATCGTAATAATAAGTTTCCGAAGAGTACCGACACTCACACGGAACTACTAAACACATCAGTGTATCGTCTGAACTGAATTAATATTGATATCTGTACAAAACAGGAAATTTTAAAGAAAATCTCCACAACTAACAAATATTTAGTAGGCGAAAAAAAGATAAAAATATAACAAGTCTTCAGATCATTGAAGTAAGCTGCATGAAAGTAAGTAAGGCTTAACCATTTATAATCCGACAAGCCCCTAATTAATTTTCCCGACCAAAGAATAGCGAGCAAAGGATCTTAAGCAAATTATGTCCAATTAGGCCTCTTTCAACATCAACCCTAAGAGATTTTATAGGAAATAACTCTAGTAGCCTAAATATATATATATATATGTGTGTGTGTGTGTGTGTGTGTGTATATAGCGCGTTTTGTACCTTCATAGCTTTGTTTCATCTCACCAAAGTAAATTCAGATAAAACTTCTGAATTTCATAAACACACAATCGTTCTTCTTTACAAGACTCTAACTGTGCCACCAGGGGGGGGGGTTATAAAATAGTTTTCATCTTATATTTACTAGACATCCATATTTTGGTGAATTCACGCAGTTTGCACTTGAAGAACTGTTACGTTTATGGTAAGCGAGAGAAGGATTTAAATATAAAGAATCGATGAAAAACAAAAGAGGGAAATATTATTATTGTTTAATTTCACCGAGTTACATTATTTCAAAACCACGCGAACTGTGGGTGTAAATAACGTTTTCTTTTTTTATCTTGAAATAAGAAGTTTTGGAAGCCAGAACTGGAGAAGTTAAAACATAAAATCTGGCATGGACAGGTGGTTAGGGCGCTTGATTCACAATCTGAGGGTTGCAGGTTCGAATCCCCGCCCCGCTAAACATGCTTGCCCTTTCAACCGCGTTGGCGTTATAACGTGACGGTCAATCCCACTATTCATTGGCAAAAGAGTAGCCCAAGAGTTGGTGGGAGGTGGTGACTAGCTGCCTTCTCTCTAGTCTTCCACTAAATTAAGGATGTGACACTGTATCAACATATGACACTGTGTTAACATATGACACTGTATCAATATATGACACTGTGTTAACATATGACACTGTATCAACATATGACACTGTGTAAACATATGACAGTGTGTAAATATATGACACTGTGTAAATATATGACCCTGTATCAACATATGACACTGTATCAATATATGACACTGTATCAATATATGACACTGTCCACATAACAAATATACGCACATTTATTATTTTATTATAATTAGTTGTATAAACACTGGATGTACTTTTTGTACATATCTGAAATATTTTGTGCGTATATTTGTTATGTGGAATATTTCAGATATGTA
>NW_013672288.1:21524-22700 GCF_000517525.1 Limulus polyphemus
ATTCCTTCAATAACTATACGATTGTGAAACCGTAACCGGACATAAATTCCTTCAATAACTATACGATTGTGAAACCGTAACCGGACACAAATTCCTTCAATAACTATACGATTGTGAAACCGTAACCGGATACAAATTCCTTCAACAACTATACGATTGTGAAACCGTAACCGGACACAAATTCCTTCAACAACTATACGATTGTGAAACTGTAACCGGACACAAATTCCTTCAATAACTATACGATTGTGAAACCGTAACCGGATACAAATTCCTTCAATAACTATACGATTGTGAAACCGTAACCGGACACAAATTCCTTCAATAACTATACGATTGTGAAACCGTAACCGGATACAAATTCCTTCAATAGAAATCGCAGTTGAATTTAAAATGAAAGAGAGGTTAGGGGAATTTGGTCTGATGTGTAATTGTATAGCTTGGAAGTCCTTGAAAACAAAGTTTGTCAGAATATAATATGTACTTGCACATTACTAAAACAAGTTATTTAATCATATAAGATACTTACCATCCTGCTGATATTTTCAAATATATGTAAAATGTCGATTATTATTATTTCAAAGATTGAGAGAGTTGAGTATATTTTACTAAATATGCCTAGCGCATAGTTGTTTCTAATTCTGAATTCTTAGACTAGACGGAGGGCATCTGGTCAATAGCACCTACCGCCAACTCTTTAGCTACTCCTGTCTGATCCAATAGTGAGCTCTTCTTTGGTAATCCTACTCTGTGAATGTTACACCTGATGTCAGGACAGGAAGTGATGTCAATGCATAATCCGTATGATGTTAGAACGAGAAGTGACCACTGTAATTTTATTAGTGGACATTTATTTCTTATATCTTAGGCTGAAAACATGAAATTTACGGATACTTAACTCGTATTGAAACTGTGATGAATGTTGACATTTAAACACCGAAAACTGACGAAGCATTGGAAACCAATAGCCCTAACGTTTGTGATAAAAATAACTTAGGCAACAGGTTTGGTGGTGGATAGTGTTGACTAGCTGCCTTCCCTGTGGTCTCACTATAAAATCAACAATAAACACAAGTCCAAAGCTTTGGGTCCGTTTGCGTTTGACTGGTTTAATTGTTTGTTTGTTTTGAATTTCGCGCAAAGCTACACGAGGGCTATCTGCGCTAGCCGTCCCTA
>NW_013672288.1:22710-31577 GCF_000517525.1 Limulus polyphemus
CAATGTTAGCTAGTTATAAGTGAACACACGCAGTCTTTTATCAAATAACAGTCCAAATACGTCAGTCCAGATACGTCGCGAAATTCAAATTTCTTTTTAATTAAACAACAATATAGAGGGCTTCACGTAAAGGAAATGTTTGTTTTCTACACCAGGGTTCTATTTGAATATCTGTATTCGTCTGCAGTAATAAAATTAAGAGATATCGATATTCATAATAAATCAAATAATTTTAAATTCATAATATTTTTCACTGAAAATTTGGAAAATGTTTTCATGCTTTTTTTTGTTTCTTGATATATTCGTGTTCGAACAATTAAAGCTGGCTAAATTAAAATTTACTTTAAAATAAATCCCTTATTTTTTGGCTCTTACCACAAAATTTTACGTCAGGGAATTGAAGAGGTGTGAGGAAAAGATTAGTAAATATACAAAGAAAATAGCGAACTTAAAAATTAAAAAAATTCGAAGTTTATTTGACTTTTTCGTTTCCGTTTGTTACAGGGAAACATGCTTGCTTATGGAAAATTTATATCATATTTGACGAGTTTTAATTAAATGAATTTAAATTGAAGTAGATAATTTTTGGTTTTGGTTTTGTTTTTATATTAGTTGCCTGACTTAAGACTTTGAAATAACCTGAACTGAATTCCAACTAAGTTCAATAAAAGAAGCGAGAAAAATTAGATTTTTCTGGAGCAAACGTTAGGCTTTTTTCAATATGCATGATGCATTCTAATAATTTTTTTAATATTTATTTTTTACAATTTATGAAGATAATTAGAAAATGAAAAAAAAAATACAAATATATCTTGTTAAAGTAAAAAAAAAAACTTTGAAGATTCGATTCTGAACAAGAAATTTTGGTTTTGATTTATTGTGGTTGTCTACTGAAATATGATTGAACACGAATGCATTCATATAAGACAGGAACAGAATAAAGAAGCGTATTAACGATTCAAACAGATATCTCAGCCGAATCTGAACGTACTGTACATACGAGAGCCCAAAGATTGCGTCCCGTTACTTTAGGGCCTTGAGTGCGTTATAAATGTGGCAGTTAAATTCGACCATTTGGTCAGGCAACAGTAACTCAAGAGTTAGTTTGGATGTTTGATTAACTGTCTTCCCTTAAAGTCACCGAACATGCTCGCATATCAGCTATGGGGACGTTATAATGTTACGTTCAATCACACATTTCGTTAGTAAAAGAGTAGCCCACGAGTAGGCGGTGATAACTAGCTGTCCTTCTTCTAGATTATCACTTTCAAGTTAGGGATGTCTAGCTCAAGCATGTGTGATATTATCATTAACATCCTGAAACAAGGTACCGTACTCAATCATGTGTGATATTACCAGTAACATCCTGAAACAAGGTGCCGTACTCAACCTTGTGATATTATCAGTAACATCCTGAAACAAGGTACCGTACTCAACCTTGTGATATTTCAAAATCCTAAACAAGGTACCGTACTCAACCATAGTAATATTTAAAAGTCCACCCCTTCTTTGAGTGCCTTATCTAAGGACGTTTAGACTGACTATGTCATCAGCATGTTCACTGAGGCTACACCCGTTGTTCTAATGTAATTATAATGTTTTATTATTGTTCCATAATAGGTAATACAGTAACTTCACACACAAATATACTCTTACAGCCATTAGAACATACTAATATTGACTTTAATATTATCCTGTTGACAGTCAGTCCAGCTGTTAGCTAGTTATAAGTGAACACACGCGCAGTCTTTTATCAAATAACAGTCCAGATACGTCAGCTCCTACAATGTTAGCTAGTTATAAGTGAACACACACGCAGTCTTTTATCAAATAACAGTCCAGATACGTCAGCTCCTACAATGTTAGCTAGTTATAAGTGAACACACACACACACACACGTGCAGTCTTTTATCATATAACAGTCCAGATACGTCAGCTCCTACAATGTTAGCTAGTTACAAGTGAACACACACACACACGTGCAGTCTTTTATCAAATAACAGTCCAGATACGTCAGCTCCTACAGTGTTAGCTAGTTACAAGTGAACACACACACACGCGCAGTCTTTTATCAAATAACAGTCCAAATACGTCAGCTCCTACAATGTTTGCTAGTTATAAGTGAACACACGCGCAGTCTTTTATCAAATAACAGTCCAGATACGTCCGTCCAGATACGTCAGCTCCTACAATGTTAGCTAGTTATAAGTGAACACACACACACGCGCAGTCTTTTATCAAATAACAGTCCAAATACGTCAGCTCCTACAATGTTAGCTAGTTACAAGTGAACAAACGCGCAGTCTTTTATCAAATAACAGTCCAGATACGTCAACTCCTACAATGTTAGCTAGTTATAAGTGAACACACGCAGTCTTTTATCAAATAACAGTCCAAATACGTCAGTCCAGATACGTCAGCTCCTACAGTGTTAGCTAGTTATAAGTGAACACACGCAGTTTTTTATCAAATAACAGTCCATATACGTCAGTCCAGATACGCCAGCTCCTACTAAAGCTTTGTTTTATATCTTCTTTCTTACTTATCGTTTTATTTCATCAAAATAACAAAAATCTTATTATCACAGATCAACGTCTTTAAAAATATTGTTATTAAAGCTTGGTTTATTCTTTATTTGAATAACGTAAACCAATTTTGTTAAATAAATAAGCATTTATTAAATATGATATCTTTGAAATCTTTCTCCTTTGTTCAGATACAGTAGTCTAAATGATTGGCATGACAACAGAGGCATGAGTAATGAAGCAACGCCCTCTGCATGCTGTAACACGAAAACACGAAGAGGGCCGAACTTTTGAAATAGCTCTGTAATCGCGAAGTCTAAAAGGATGATTTTTGATTTCAAATTGGAGCGATTGTTCTTTCCATCGATTTGCTAGACTCTTCTATAGACGTGGCGCTGAGAAACTGAAGTGGTATCTATCGGTTCTCACCTGATTATTGTTTTTTATCAATTCTTTTAGCTCTTCCTTCTCGCTACGAAAGCATCTATCACATGTTTGTTTAAAGAAAGTTCTTGCTGTGAGTTTTGCGGTAAGTTTAGGACTTACAATGCTAAAATCCGGGGTTCGATTCCCCGAGTTGAACACAACAGATATCGCAATGTGGCTTTGTTCTAAAAAAAAACAAACAAAATCTTTACTCGGTTAGTTCGTATAAATTTCTGTCTACCAATTTACGATTACGTCTGATGTAAACATCTCTGTGAGTTAACGTATTTATTGTACCAATTAGTTAATCTTTGCTTATCATAAGTTGATTTTTAAATCTTATCCACAATATTTAAGATTTAATCACTTTCCTCGACTCGCAATCTGCGGGTCGCGGGTTCGAATCCCCGTCCCACCAAACATGCTCGTCCTTTCAGCCGTGGGAGCGTTATTATGTGACGGTCAATCCCACTATTCGTTGATAAAAGAGTAGCCCAAGAGTTGGCGGTGGGTGGTGATGACTAGCTGCCTTCCCTCTAGTCTTACACTGCTAAATTATGGAGACGGCTAGCACAGATAGCCCTCGTGTAGCTTTGCGCGAAATTCAAAAACAAACAAACAAACAAACATCACTTTCCCTAGACTTTTCTTTTCAGTGTTCCCAAAAAATTCCCTGACACCATACAAACGAACATTTGTTTTTTTTTCAACGCAATAAATATGACTGAGTACACATCGTTCATGTTGTTTTTTCACATAAAAGTAAGGTACCTCATAATGGCTATAATTTAAAATTTATATTAAATCATGAAGTGAAAATCTTCAGTCTTTAGCCACGGTGTCTGTGGTGTCGGGGGAGACGAGTCTTCGATTAGACAGTCCTCTTACGGAGAAGATGAATGTGAGAATATTGGTGTAAAGAAGAGAAGATTGGAGATCGTGGGAAGATTGAATAGGTTTAGTTTATTTAGGTTGACATTTCATAGTTTGATATCTGCACTCAAAGAGGAACAGGTAATCAGAGATTTTAGGTTTAAGGGGAGGTAAGCCAAACTTGAGTACAACATCATTAAAGTTAAAAATCACCTCGTTAAGATCAACAAACTGTTTTCAACATTAACTAGAGGACATCTAATGTCACTGTATTCGGAGGGTACTTCATAACCACGAAAACAGGGTCTTGCTAATATTCGCACCGGGCCGCAAGGAACCAGTAGAATGGTGTAATACGTGTAAACACGAAATGCGTCAACTGTTTTATAAAATAAACAATTGTAATGTCATTTTAAGTTATTGTAAACGCGAACTGCGTCAACTGTTTTATAAAATACACAATTGTAATGTCATTGAAAGTTACACACACACACACGCTAGCTGACGTAACCATTCAACGCACAAGGATGACATAGGCGCCCCAAGGAATGGAGGGGGGGGGACGAGTTAGATCCGAACGTCAACTCCCTAGCTCAGGAACCTTAACAGTAAATACTAAGTTTGGTACCAATCGGTTCAGACTTTAGAAGGTCCAAAGACAACCTGTTTTAGTATTGGGGGATCCTGTTGTTGAATATTTTTAGTATTAGCGGTCCTGTTGTTTTATATTTTTAGTATTACGGGATCCTGTTGTTGCATATTTTTAGTATTAGGGGGATCCTGTTGTTTTATATTTTTAGTATTAGAGAGTCCTGTTGTTATATTTTATAGTATTAGGGGATCCTGTTCTATATTTTTAGTATTAGGGGGATCCTGTTGTTTTATATTTTTACATCACATGTAGTAATTAACGTCAAGTGTCTTACATCACATGTAGTAATTAACGTCAAGTGTCTTACACCATATGTAGTAATTAACGTCAAGTGTCTTACATCATATGTAGTAATTAACGTCAAGTGTCTTACATCACATGTGGTAATTAACGTCAAGTGTCTTACACCATATGTAGTAATTAACGTCAAGTGTCTTACACCATATGTAGTAATTAACGTCAAGTGTCTTACATCACATGTAGTAATTAACGTCAAGTGTCTTACATCATATGTAGTAATTAACGTCAAGTATCTTACATCATATGTAGTAATTAACGTCAAGTGTCTTACACCACGTGTAGTAATTAACGTCGTGTCTTACACCACGTGTAGTAATTAACGTCGTGTCTTACACCACATGTAGTAATTAACGTCAAGTGTCTTACATCACATGTAGTAATTAACGTCAAGTATCTTACATCACATGTAGTAATTAACGGTGTAAGACACTTGACACATGTAGTAATTAACGTCAAGTGTCATACACCATATGTAGTAATTAACGTCAAGTGTCTTACATCATATGTAGTAATTAACGTCAAGTGTAGTAATGCACAAGATAAGTTACATGTTTTCTAACGTTCCCTTTCTAAGCGAGATTTTTTAATGGTAAAATAATATGATACACAACATGTTTTACAGGTCTTATTAACGTACAATATATTACATTCAATGTAATGATATCTATTATAACCCTTATTAACCTACAAATATATTACATTCAATGTAATGATATCTATTATAACCCTTATTAACCTACAAATATATTACATTCAATGTAATGATAACTTTTATAACCCTTATTAACGTACAATATATTATATTGAATATAATTATAACTTTTATAACCCTTATTAACGTACAATATATTATATTCAATGTAATGATATCTATTATAACCCTTATTAACGTACAATATATTATATTCAATGTAATGATATCTTTTATAACCCTTATTAACCTACAAATATATTATATTCAATGTATTTCAATAATAAAACCTCAAAGTTTTTAAGTTTTTACAAATTTAGCTTCCAAATATTCACAAAAAAATATATCAACAATGGTTCATTCAACTTAACAAACAAATACGCGGACTATTGGAGGTTATATTCGGTTATTTTTTGATTAAATCAAAACTAAATATTAGGGATTTTAGATGGACGTAGCTAGTTGAAAATGGAACTTGTACGTATCTAATAATTGAAAGTTATGCTGTTCGCTGATTGGTTAATATTATATAAAACGCTCGCTCCTAACTACAAACTATTCATTACACCTGTATGTTAAACCTTGTATCAAAAATCAGCAACTTAAATGCAGAGTTTGTCCAAATGTCGATAGTTCTATCATTGGTTAGTGCTTGTTTTAAAGCGTTCGTGCATCATAGTATTACGTTTCTAACACTGCATTAATACACTTCGTTCCTGCTTCAGTATTATTGTTTGGTTAAGGAACTATAAAAACCTTTATTGAAACAATGATATATAACTCGAGCTACGTGTCGAGATGTATTATCGTAAAGAATTGATTTATTTCTCAAAACTGTAAATATTTTTTTATTGGTTAGTACAGAAGAACAATGTTTATCTCTATGGAAACACAGTAATTTTGAAATCAGTGAACCCAGCTATTTTGTATACTAATATTTGTTTGAACTTCTAAGACAGATAAGTTAGTCATATTACTTACTTTGTCGTTCGTATCAAATATAATATCAGTAAACTGAAGTATCGTGACGTGCTCTTTGATGTCGGAGTGCTGCTGAATAAGATGAAACACTTAATTGTTTTTATTTAGTACATTTGACAAAACAACTTAATGGAATTGGACGTACCAATTTTCTATCTTATTTGTGTCGGTTTCAATCTTGAAGGAATGAAAAAAAATGATCGGTAAAAAAGACCCTAACGTTTCATTTTATAACTAATCTATTTTCGTGAAATTATTTGACACTTGATACTGCTGCCGGCAAAGGTTTCCATTGCTTCTTTTTCTGTGTAACAAAAAATACCTTTAAAATCGCTTTTATGTCTCAGAGTTTTCTTGAAACTTCATTAATCTATATTATCGGTTTTAATCGAACATGACTTATTTAGCTTTTCTGTTGCGACGTAAAATATTTCATGCTACTGTTAGACAAAAATAAATGTGTTGATATTCATTTTTTAGTGTTTACTGGTGAAATCACGTATATAAACTTTCAATAGCTATATATGATTGATGTTAGTAGTCTCTAACAGAAAAATAACGTTCTGTTATTTATTTTGTTCAACTTAAGAAAATACAAGAGACAAAAAGTTTGGATGTTATTGCCTGTATTATCGAACTTTTATAACGTATAAAAACACACACACAAAAAAAAAACACCAGTTCTGTATGGGAATGGATTCTCGGTTCATTTCCACAAAAACCGAAAATAATAAAGTCCTGCCTGCATGTTGTTTTTCGAAGAAATTGACATGCGTGTTGTCCTTCGTCTTCTGTTTCCATGTTAAACCAGTTTTGCACGTGTTTGGAACACGCGAAACAATGCGAGACACGTCTTTTTCGTGTGTTATTGAAAACTAAGAAAAATATGGTTTCTTTTTAAACAATATTCTGTTTCTTCAGTAACTTCTACTTACAGATTATTTTATTTTTAAACGACATTCTGTTTCTTCAGTAACTTCTACTTACAGATTATTTTTAAACAATATTTTATTTCTTCAGTAACTTTTACTTACAGATTATTTTATTTTTAAACAATATTCTGTTTCTTCAGTAACTTCTACTTACAGATTATTTTATTTTTAAACAATATTCTGTTTCTTCAGTAACTTCTACTTACAGATTATTTTATTTTTAAACAACATTATATTTCTTCAGTAACTTCTACTTACAGATTATTTTATTTTTAAACGACATTATATTTCTTCAGTAACTTCATAACAAACAACTTGAACAAAATGTTTCCCTCCATCCCGGTGGGGAGCTTACCAGCAAGCTATGTGTCCAAAAGTACTAACCCAAACACCTAATTCACAATACTGTGGCCTAACAATCTTACCACATTTTACTACTGATATATAAGTAACATCAGATAAAACCAGTAAATAATACAACAAAACGTTTAACTCATCATTAAATAATGATGAAACAGAAGAAAATTAAATTGTTTCTCCGCTAGGTCTTCCTGGGCCGTCTAGAATGCTGAATCTCGCAGAGATTATATATTTTTCCGTCACATCGAACTTTCTGGAAGGAAAGGACGATGACGTAGCTTCAGTATGTGTGTTTTGTTGTGGACTTTTCGTGAAGAACGATCCCAATAACGATTACTTGTTGGTCTAATATTTAAATTAGGAAAACTCTGGACAAAATCTTATGTTTTTTAGCACACACCCTCTTTTTTGTACGTTTTTTTTTTGTTCTTTGCCAAGTACCTCCACTCCTTCCTACCACCCTATAAATTAAAGATGCTGAAGAAACCCCAATATTTACTCTAAATAACTGTGTAAAGTGTACGCAGTATACTCTGGTACGTAATTTTAAATTAAGGATAGCTATGTCTGAACTTCGGAGTCTTGGACTTATGAGTTTAGCCTTTTTGATAACCAGAGTATTCCAAAAAACTTGAGGATCGTATTTTCAAAAATACAGCAAAATATGTTTTTATTCAAAGACACTTCGCACGCTTATAATCGAACACATCTTCTCAATTTTTCAAACAGAAAATTGTCATCAGTTGAAATAACATATGACAAAATGATACGAATGTATCTCTTATTTTTCGGCACGTGACCACGATAATCGGTTTTCACTCCTTAAACCTGTCTAGCTGATGGCTCCAAGTTTTATATGCGATTTTGTTACCATCAGCGCCGAGCTATGGTTTCACTGGAGAAAAAGAAATGAAAACAAGTTTATTTATTTGTTTGTTTTTATTCCGTATTCTTCTACGTATTCTGTTCGAGAGAAAGTTTGTTTTAAAGAAAGATTAATATAAAGTTTGTTATAAATAAAGATTAAGATAAAGTTTGTGATAAATAAAAATTAATATAAAGTTTGTTATAAATAAAGATTAAGATAAAGTTTGTTATAAATAAAGATTAAGATAAACTTTGTTATA
>NW_013672288.1:32000-38557 GCF_000517525.1 Limulus polyphemus
TTGTTATAAATAAAGATTAAGATAAACTTTGTTATAAATGAAGATTAATATAAAGTTTGTTATAAATAAAGATTAATATAAAGTTTGTTATAAATAAAGATTAATATAAAGTTTGTTATAAATAAAGATTAATATAAAGTTTGTTATAAATAAAGATTAAGATAAAGTTTGTTATAAATAAAGATTAATATAAAGTTTGTTATAAATGAAGATTAAGATAAAGTTTGTTATAAATAAAGATTAATATAAAGTTTGTTATAAATGAAGATTAATATAAAGTTTGTTATAAATGAAGATTACGATAAAGTTTGTGATAAATAAAGATTAAGATAAAGTTTGTTATAAATGAAGATTAATATAAAGTTTGTTATAAATGAAGATTAAGATAAAGTTTGTTATAAATAAAGATTAATATAAAGTTTGTTATAAATGAAGATTAATATAAAGTTTGTTATAAATGAAGATTACGATAAAGTTTGTTATAAATAAAGATTAATATAAAGTTTGTTATAAATGAAGATTAATATAAAGTTTGTTATAAATAAAGATTAAGATAAAGTTTGTTATAAATGAAGATTAATATAAAGTTTGTTATAAATGAAGATTAATATAAAGTTTGTTATAAATGAAGATTAATATAAAGTTTGTTATAAATAAAGATTAATATAAAGTTTGTTATAAATAAAGATCAATATAAAGTTTGTTATAAATAAAGATTAAGATAAACTTTGTTATAAATAAAGATTAATATAAAGTTTGTTATAAATGAAGATTAAGATAAAGTTTGTTATAAATGAAGATTAAGATAAAGTTTGTTATAAATGAAGATTAATATAAAGTTTGTTATAAATGAAGATTAAGATAAAGTTTTTTATAAATAAAGATTAAAATAAAGTTTGTTATAAATAAAGATACTTTCTCTTGTTGCTCGATGTCATTATACGTTGGTTTTCAAACATTTGTAAAAAGTCTTATTGAGATGCACTATTTATAACCTTCAAATAACCACCTAGTCTTACACTGCTAAATTAGGGACGGCTAGCGCAGATAGCCCTCGTGTAGCTTTGCCCGAAATTCAAAAACAAACAAACAAACACTCGACAAAACTATTTTTTTTAACTAATACGAAACGGTGTTTAAGAAAGTAGAACAGTTTACTCGATAGTTTCGAGATCTTCTTTTAAGGCCACAACTACCAATTCTTTTTCAAAATGATTTCCTAAAGTTTAGTGAACAAAATAAAAACAGAACAGACGTCTTTTAGTCTCCGTCTTTTTCAGATGTTCGATTCATTAAAACTAATAATGGTTAAAAATAAGAGGTTGTTACAAACCATGAGTTGTAAAACGAAACCATGAATAACGCCAGTTCTCTTGCTCTGAAAATAACCTACAAAAAATAAACCCTAATATTTCTACCCCGTAAAAGATACGCGCGTGCATTAAGAAGTCCTTTATCTTTGGAGGGAATAGAACGTGGGGGATACGTTCCGGAGGCTGCTCGTGCCGACTAGAAATTCTAATGTTACAACAGAAGAAGTTAAAACGTTTCTATGATGTCTGTTAAAACGCGCGCTTTCGTTTTTCTTTTTTTGTCTCTTTTTTTTTTCGAATGGAACAAACTAGTTAATCGGCTTTTTGGATCCTTTGAATTCACGTCGGTCAGTGAACATGTTTTCATCAAGAAATACTAGATTGGATAGGAAAAAGCCACTTAAACACGCGTCTTCCTGCAGAGAGAAGAGTGAAGATGTGGGAATAATATTGCCAGTTTCCGCCATCCCTTCAGGTTTTCCTGTACAAGAAGTAATCTCTCGATTGAACTAAGAAATCTGTGTAGTTATTTCAGTTTGTCCTCCGCTGAGTCAGTGGTAAGTTGACAACACTAGAATTCAGGATTCGAATCCTCGCAGATATAACTTGTTTTGTAGCTATGCGCTAAAAAAACAAAATATTTTAAAGACATTTTGTAGAGAAACACAAAAAATAATAACATTTTAAACACACTTCGTAGAGAAACACAAAACATAATAATATTTTAAACACACTTCGTAGAGAAACACAAAACATAATAATATTTTAAACACACTTCGTAGAGAAACACAAAACATAATAATATTTTAAACCCACTTTTATCTTTATTATGTTACTGACAGGGGAGGGAGATTATTAAGTAAGTATTTCCTGTTCTTTCCTTGACTTTCTCACTATTAAATAAGAAGCTCCAGGATATTAAAAAGAGATACGTGTCTCTTATCGCTATCGAAACCGAGTTTCGATACCCGTGGTGGGCAGAGCACAGATAGCCCATCGTAATTTATATAAGTATATTACTTATATTTAATATTATTTTTACAAAATGCTAATTAAGTTCTGTTGATTATGTCAAACATCAAGCGATTGGATGAAATAGTTAGGTCAGAACTTTGTTATTTACACGGAAATGTTAAGTACTATTATTCGTTTCCAACTTGTTATATATATTTTTATGTTGAGAATTGTTGTGATTCTTCTTCCAAACTCTTTTTAATCGATCAGTATTTCGTCACTACTCAACGGATTGACTGGAAACTGGTTATACCAATACACCCAGAACTGGATATACCAATACACCCAGAACTGGTTATACCAATACACCCAGAACTGGTTATACCAATACACCCAGAACTGGTTATACCAATACACCCAGAACTGTTTATACCAATACACCCAGAACTGGTTATACCAATACACCCAGAACTGGTTTTACCAATACACCCAGAACTGGTTATACCAATACACCCAGAACTGGTTTTACCAATACACCCAGAACTGGTTATACCAATACACCCAGAACTGGTTATACCAATACACCCAGAACTGGTTTTACCAATACACCCAGAACTGGTTATACCAATACACCCAGAACTGATTATACCAATACACCCAGAACTGGTTTTACCAATACACCCAGAACTGGTTATACCAATACACCCAGAACTGGTTTTATTTATTTTTTGTATGCCTTTTTAAGGATTTTATGCGGTCAGAGGTCAAACAACCCAAAATGTATATTTTGGACTCATATTTACAGCAATCAAGGTGAATATTGGTACAAATATAAATTTTTTTATGCGCCCAACACAATGCCCCCAGAGTTCACAAAAAAAACATAATTTGGGAGGTTTTGGTCAGTTACTCGGCCGTATTTTGACCAATTTACGTGAGATTTGATACAAAGGTAGTTTTTTATAGATACCATATATATATATATACATAATGTGGGATATGCCCATTTTTGGTCATTTTAAGGTGGGGCCAAACGTTAAATCAACCCATATATTTAGGGGTTTGAATCAATTACTTCGCCTTGTTTCGGCTACTGTACGTAGTATTTGGTACAAAGATACCACCCACCTACTACCACCCACCTTCTTGCAGGTCCCAAACACAGATATAGAACCACCCACCTTCTTGCAGGTCCCAAACACAGATATAGAACCACCCACCTTCTTGCAGGTCCCAAACACAGATATAGAACCACCCACCTTCTTGCAGGTCCCAAACACAGATATAGAACCACCCACCTTCTTGCAGGTCCCAAACACAGATATAGAACCACCCACCTTCTTGCAGGTCCCAAACACAGATATAGAACCACCCACCTTCTACAAAGATACCTTCCTTCAGGTTCCATAAACATTTTTCTGTGTCTTTCATAATCTTTCTGGTGACCTAATTGACTGACCATGTTGGAATTTCGTGGCGGAGACATGTCACATTTACCCGTGCATGTTGCCCTCTTTGAATTAACAATTTAAATGAACGATGAAAAAAAAAACAATGGGCCTTGTTGATGTTAAGTTCTAATCAACATAGCTTCATTTTAAAAAATGAAATAAGATAAAATAAACAATGGGCCTTGTTGATGTTAAGTTCTAACCAACATGGCTTCCAGATTATTTGACAAAATTTGATAATAAAAGTAACAAAAGTGCAATATTCCTCCCCCCTCTTTTTTTTTCTTTGAAATTTTAATAGAAACTGATCGACTTCCGATTGGGAGGCGGGGGGGGGGAGAGGGTGTGATTTTGTTAATGTCGTTATGGTTGTCAATTTCGTCGGTGATATTAAGAAAACGAACTGCAAGCTAGCAATCCGATTGGTAAAAAATGCCACGAGATATAAATTATATCGAAGTTCCATTGGGCTGAAATGTGAGCACGAGAGCGGAAAATGAGACAGACAAAAATCAATAAAGAATTATTTGAAGCCATCAAATAACGCTGCTAAACGTCTAAATTAATTTCTGTATATCGCTGTTTCACATCAAGAAAATGGATAAACGCCTGGCTCAGCTCTATGGTTGGGGGGGATTATAATGATGAAAATCGGGGTTCAATCCGTGCCCGGTTAGTCTACTTGAGTGTCCTTCAAAGAGTAACGGTCAAATCCCACCATTCGGTCAGACGAGTTTCGATAAGTTTATGGGCTTACAATGTTAAAATCCGGGGTTTGATTCCCGACCGTGGACAGAATTTGTATGAACTACTACAAGTACAATGGTCATACAAGAGCTGGTGATGGATAATGTTGACCTCCTGCTTCTAGTCAAATTTATCAATCTAAGATGACTTCTGTTCACCTCCAATCTTTTTTTTAGCTTTGCTCGAATATTCTAAAAAATACACGAACACGACAAAAAAACTTGAGTCTGTGACTGAAACGTCATATAATTGTTACTGAGGGTTACTTAGCACAGTTATACATAACCTTGGATCCTGTACAGTTACATGAAGTTCACTATCTTACATGAACTACTAATACTTACAGTGACTTTTGGTATTTAAACGACATAATACATTTTTTTTTATCGTTAATGACTAAGAAAGGTGTATCAGGTCGTAAAATATGTTTAAAAAAATACCGTAATAAAAATCACCCCACGATTGTACAGTGAAAACAACGTATTATTGTATAAAAATCACCCCATGATTGTACAGTGAAAACAACGTATTGTTGTATAAAAATCACCCCACGATTGTACAGTGAAAACAACGTATTATTGTATAAAAATCACCCTATGACTGTACAGTGAAAACAACGTATTATTGTATAATAAGTTATCTCGAGATTTAGAGGACTCGCCTCTTGTCCACGTCAATTTCTTTTTCAAGTCCTATTTATGTTTTAAATATTAACACGACTATGAAAATATTAGATTAACATTACTTCCAACATTTAAAAGTTTCTGTTCTACAAACAGTGACTGGTCTTAGATTATACCAAATAAAAAGCGTTATACATGAATTAGTCGGCAGAATAGAAGTTCAAAATACATTTGAGAGGGAAGATGAACACATTTAACAATACAGTACCTCGTTTGTAAGATTTTCTCAAATCTCGTCAGCTCTCACGAAACTCTCGTTCAAAAGCTGCCCACGTATTATGTCAATAACAGTAATCAAAGATGAAGTACTTTGAAAAATATACGTTTTTTTACCCACTGTTCATTGTCTGAACTTTCTTTCATAACATGTAACTCGCAATTTAAATATAATCTACATAAACCGATCGGAGTACTTTTTTTTTTTTATTGATTGACGAATTTTCTATGGAAGGAAGAAACGGGTATAAAAGTAATTGGTGGATCTCAGAAACAGCTGATTCATGATTCTGAAAGTTTTCTTTTCTCTCGAAAATCGAACAACTTCGAAATATTCTATACTTTAAACACTGAGGAAAGACCCTAACTTCGGCCATTTTGGGTAATATTGTAGATAAATGTGTAATTTATGTAACATCGAACAATCATTTTTAAACTAGTTTAACTAATTATTTTTATCAAAACAAAATTTTCCTAAAATGTAATACCCCGCGTGTGTTACAAGACTGGTGTTTATATGACCTATTGAATCTAAGAAAATATTGTCGTTAGGGGGAGAAAGTTGTCCACCATTATCAAAGTAAAACCTGGAACTAGCGTTAGGCTTAACGTACCTTTTACGATATTACAGTATTCGGTATTACAGAAATTACGATAACAGTATTTAGTTTTGGGCAAGGGCTGGGTGTGGTTAGCGTGCAGGGCTGCTAACCAAAGCTCCAAGGTTCAAGCCCGCAATATATCGCTAAACACGCTCTAACTTTTAGCTGTGAGCACGTTATAAAAATGACAGTCATTCCAGCTATTCAGGTAAAAATAGTCTGTAGGAGGCAAAGACTACTAGCTGTTTGCCTTCTTTCTAGTAAGCAGTTCAAAATTATGGACTGAACCTTGTGGTTTCTAACCCATGTCCTGGCCGTTTAGCCCGTGTGTCGTCTAAGGTTTCGTTAAGGTTGTGTATACAACTATCGAGTTCTGGATCATCATAATGAAAGTTAAAGTGAGCAAATAATATGAATAATTATAAGGTATATTAAAATTGAACTCATCTAATTCCCCAGCAACCAATAAAATACTCTTTTAAAACGAAATCTGCAAAGTAACTATGATCAGTTTGACAACTGCAGTCGGGATTCTCAGAAGCACGAGCGTTTCAAACATCCCTGGTTTGTTTTGGAATTTCGCGCAAAGCT
>NW_013672288.1:39429-41204 GCF_000517525.1 Limulus polyphemus
TGAGTCGAGCGCCTTATCCACCTGGCCATGCCGGGCCAAACATCCTTGTCATTGTGCCGCTGTTTTTCAGTCCCCGCCACCAAATCAGTAATGGCCAATTAAAACAGATTAATTTAGGTTCTTAATGAACGAGAGAAATAAATTTCTAAAAAATTGTAATGCACACAAAGGAAATTTTGACATTAACGGTAAGTTGTGTACAGGGTAATACAAAAATCGTACACTACCATAATATTTATATGTCCTGCCTTCACTATGATTTTTCTACGCCATTTTTTGCCTCATTAACTGTCATTCTATTTGGATGTCCTATTTATAGTTTTCTTGTGTACAAAAAAAAAAAAACAACAACAAAATTTCAGGTTGATAAAATCATTTTTGAACAACAGGTGGACGTCGCTGTGGACCTGGGACTTTGATATACTGATTTGTCAGACATAATTTTTACTTATTTAATTAGGAACATTACGAAACATATTAAAATATTTATCAGAGTTGGGAAGTACTGACATTTTTAATGTAACACAGCACGTGTTTAACGGGCCTTATTACCTAGTTAGGAAGTACTGACATTCTTAATGTAACACAGCACGTGTCGGTATTTGAATGTAACCCCATCCCCCATGTCACATCCGGGGGTGCCCCATATGGGACCAGCTAGTTGTGCAATAAATGGTGGTTCTATCAAACATATATATATATATATATTTCTACTGACGTCACTATCGATCTCACGTTTGAGTCTATACATCAGTTTCTAATAAACCAGAACACCGAATGTAATGTTGATGTTTTTATTCACGTGCTGTAATTGATATGGTTTGTTTTTTTCTATACCATATACTATACTATATTGTATGAGTCCTTACCACAGTAGTTTACAAAACTAGGAAAGTCTTAATAGATAATGAAAATACGACTTGGACATGAGTGTGTTATAAGTGTAACAGTGAAATTCTGCTAATTAAATCACACAAGGATAGCCCAAATGTTGGCGGTGGGTGTTAATGATTAGTTGCCCCTCCTTTTGTTCAAAAAGGAAACACCTCGTTGCAACAATTCATGCTGGCTAAATATATATATCTATATATATATATATATCTACATATATCTCTACATCTCTATACATACATACATCTCTACATACATCTCTATACATCTATATATATATATATATCTACATCTGTGTTAAAACGCCACAAGGAAGCACGAACTGATATTTTTGTCACCTTGGAGGGTTTAATTTTTTCTGGGTTTGTGCTAATAATTTAAAAACTTTCTTTAAACATTGTGTCACGAAAGCGGTTTATTTTGTAATTTGATAAAATGTTTCTCATTGCATAACAACGAAAAAAAAAGGATATTATTTTTTTTTTCTCACAGCACATGATTTCGCTTTTAATGATACCATATTTCGTTATTTTTGTTATGAAGATTTCGGTTTTTAGATCAGCCGCTGAAATCGTCCCCTAACGGACATCAGTTAAATGAGGTATATTATTCACGTACGTTAGCGTAGTGCTCAATAACTCTTGTTGGGCTGCGATTCGGAAGGTCCAAGGTTCGAGCCCATAATGTGTCACTGAACACGTTCCGCACTGTGGACGTGTTGTTAACGGCGGAAGCTACTGACTGATTTCTTCCCCTCTTGTCAACAGTTCTACATTAGCGACTCCTTAGGTTGAGTCCTTGATTTTGTTGGCCTCGTAATTTAGCCCTTGTAACTGAGTTTTTGATTTTGTTGGCCTCGTAATTTAGCCCTTGTAACTGAGTTT
>NW_013672288.1:41276-48858 GCF_000517525.1 Limulus polyphemus
TTTGATTTTGTTGGCCTCGTAATTTAGCCCTTGTAACTGAGTCTTTGATTTTGTTGGCCTCGTAATTTAGCCCTTGTAACTGAGTCCGTGATTTTGTTAGCCTCGTCATTTAGCTCTTGTAACTGAGTACTTGATTTTGTTGGCCTCGTCATTTAGCTCTTGTAACTGAGTCCTTGATTTTGTTGGCCTCGTCATTTAGCTCTTATAACTGAGTCCTTGATTTTGTTGGCCTCGTCATTTAGCCCTTGTAACTGAGTCCTTGATTTTGTTGGCCTCGTCATTTAGCCCTTGTAACTGAATCCTTGATTTTGTTGGACTCGTCATTTAGCCCTTGTAACGCATAAGGGGCTAAAAATATCTCATATCATTCTAAATATCTCAACCCCTGGTAACGGGGGGGGGGGGTGGATAATGATGACTCACCCAAAGTTACAACCGCCAGAAAAGCTCAGACAATGCTTTTATTCTAACTGCAATGGTTAGAACTTTGGGGTACTGAAATATTTTATTCAGTATTAATTAGGATGTGTTATCTGTTTATTTTATTATTATTATTTTTTTACAAAATTTTCAGCTAACTCTCAAGTTTCTTTAGAACTTCTCAATGAATTGCTTTGTTTTATTTTAGAATAAGATAATATCGTAAAACATTTCAGGTCTATAATTTATTTTATAAATGTGTTTTTTCTTGACCTTCAAAGTTTTCTTATCAGATTTCAACATAATTTCAACCTCTTTGAATTCCTTTACTGTAAAAAAAATATCATTTTTAAACATCCTTGAATAAAATCATGGGAATTTGTCTTTTGGAAGTAATAGTTCTACACCTGTACAGTCTAAGTTTCGGGTATTTAATGCGTCCAGTAGGCCTAGCTAGTACAATGTGTAGTACGAAGACTAACCACCAGAGTACATTTTTCTGTAAGGTCTAATTTATTTATTTTTTTATTCGTAAAAGGTTAAGAAAACCACGAAGGAATTGTATTCATGAAATACATTTTGTAGTAAATCGTGCTGAGATGGACATACATTGATGGAAATTTAGGTTCATACATATGGAGATTAGGATAAATCCAATATGAATGCAAAAATGGAAATTAGGAAAACAAAGAAATAGGATGTTATGTAGAAGCATTAAGGTAGTAATTAAGCCTTAATTCCAGACAATTCATAGTGCTCTTTGATTCAATAAAAAATATGATTTTACTAATTGACATCTTACTAAGAAAAGAACGGATTTTTTGTGCACATTTTTCTTAACTGCGAAATATGTTCTTTCGAAATGTATTTTTCAGTTTCAAATTAGACCATTTCATATATACTTTTTTAGATTTTTTCTCCTTTACGAAAGTGTTTAATGAAAAAACAAGGACTATGTTGTGGAAAGTTTTTTCAACTTTTACACAAGTTCTGGTTCATTCACTTAATCTGTTTTCAGACCGTCTTTATTTTCTATTTTTAAGTCGCGTAACATCACGTGACGTCCTTTTCACGGTGTGATTGATAACGAAGAAATTAATTTAGCAGAAGAAAATATAATAAATCAACAACACAGTCACGATGTTTTCAGTAAAATATAATAAATCAACAATACAGTCACGATGTTTTCAGTAAAATATAATAAATCAACAATACAGTCACGATGTTTTCAGTAAAATATAATAAATCAACAATACAGTCCTATGTGTTTAATTAAAACAATAAATTGCCCCCAGTGGCACAGCGGTATCTCTCCAGACTTACAATGCTAGAATACAGGTTTCGATACCCGTGGTGAGCAGAGCACAGATAGTCCATTGTGTAGCTTTGTGCTTAATTACAAACAAACAAAACAATAATTCAACAACACAGTCACTATGTGTTTAAAGAAAACCAAATAAATTAACAACACAGTTACTATGTGTTTAAATATAACAATAAATCAACAACACGCCATTCCTCCAAACAGCTGTTCTTCCCTACTATTCCTCCAAACAGCTGTTCTTCCCTACTATTCCTCCAAACAGCTGTTCTTCCCTACTATTCCTCCAAACAGCTGTTCTTCCCCTACTATTTATCCAAACAGCTATTCTTCCCTATTATTCCTCCAAACAGCTGTTATACTTACATGTAACTACACCTGAGGAAGTAATGTTGCCGTATTCGTATGTGAATTTTGTCACATTCTACACCTCGTTAATAACAACTTAGAACAGCAGTTAATAATAATAGGAATTAAGAATCTCACAAAAAATCTGATGTTTAGCAGTGAAACAAATGAGCCAGTGGTTATCTTTTTATTCAAGCCAAACATTAGGCTTATCAAGCCAGTGGTTATCTTTTTATTCAAGCCAAACATTAGGCTCAATGAGCCTGTGGTTATCTTTTTATTCAAGCCAAACATTAGGCTCAATGAGCCTGTGGTTATCTTTTTATTCAAGCCAAACATTAGGCTCAATGAGCCTGTGGTTATCTTTTTATTCAAGCCAAACATTAGGCTTATCAAGCCTATGGTTATCTTTTTATTCAAGCCAAACATTAGGCTCATCAAGCCTGTGGTTATCTTTTTATTGAAACCAACTTGATTTTATAAAAAATTAACGGAGCAAAGAAACTTTGCAATACGTCTGTTCAGACGAAAGAGCATTACAACGAAGAACTCTATTGTTGTCAGGATTCAAGGCTCGGTCAGAAATAGACAATGACTTATCACCTGTCATGGATTTTTGTACGTTTGACTTGAAAAGACCTATGAGTTCACGTGCAAGCAAAGGAAAAACTCTGACACTGTTTTTGTACCGTAGATTTTCAGCTTAGTCTGTGGTTTACTCTATTCCTCGTACCGACGGATAATAACAGGCAATTAAAGAATAAATAATTAATCAACCCCTTTCTAAGATCACGTGGCTGTTTTGCACGAGTTTTCGCCAATAAAAAGAGTCTGAGGTAAATGAAGGAAAGTGTCTTGAAATCCTGGATTTCGTCATTAACCTATTAATAGACAACACTTTTTTTGTAGAAGTGTTTCGAACACTATTTGTAGTCTCATGTATGTTTTGTTGTTATTGTTTTTATTACTAGATAGAACCTCCCATGGTGGGCGCAGTACAGATAGCCCATTGTGTAACAACAAACACATACTGCACCAGTTCCTTCTCGTAACCTGAAGCATACGTAAAAAATAAAATTAAATAGATAATTTGTCTGCATTATCTTTCCGCCAGGGTGCTGCCACGGACACAAAATTTGAAATGAGCGACTTAGTAATTACAAACAGTCTGTTTTCCTTTTGTAGCGTTTGTGTGTGTGTGTTTCAGACACAATATGGATTATTCCACAAGAAAGCGTGGCCTAGTGGTTAACGTGCCAGAACTGTGAATCCGAAAATTCAATGTTCGCGGCCTGTTTCCATACTCATCACTTGGAGCGATGGTCAAATTCCAATATTCGATCGATTTAACAAGAATTACCAAGAGTTGGCGGTGGGTGCGCTTGATAAATTGCCTTCCCATTAGCCTATCGTCTCAAAATGAGAAATATCTATGCGCAGAAAGTCTTTGAGTAGCCTTGCGCGAGATTTTCAGTCATTCAATAAATCATAGCATAGGCGGCTAGTGCTGCTGACTGGTTTCCCTTCCATCAACATACATTTATAAATTAAAGATCTTTATTAGGACTTTATAGCTCACATATTACATAAGGTGCCGTTCTGGTTGAAAACATGAAATGTCATTTTACAGGGTGTTCAAAGATGACTGTGACCTTCAAATTACACTTATCAAACCAATGAAATATAACCTAGGACTTTATAACTCACATATTACATAAGGTGCCGTTCTAGTTGAAAACATGAAATGTCATTTTACAGGGTGTTCAAAGATGTCTGTTAGGACTTTATAGCTCACATATTACATAAGGTGCCGTTCTGGTTGAAAACATGAAATGTCATTTTACAGGGTGTTCAAAGATGACTGTGACCTTCAAATTACACTTATCAAACCAATGAAATATAACCTACATTGTAATGATAACATGTGTTTGAAGACTATAAACGTCCATAGAGGAGTTAAACACTAACACTTCAAGTAATTCGTTTGTGTATATGTGGATAAACAACAAGCTTGAGAGCTTATAATGCTGAAGTTAGGGGTTCGATCCTTGAGGTCGGTACAACATTAACAACCACTTGTACCAACAGATAAATCTGCTAATGTAAACTTTCCGCTGTTTGTTAAACAATTTAATTGTTCTACATCAAATTATATCAACGCAGTAACAAAACAAACTTATAAATTCTTTCTTTTCATGGTTAAAGGCTCATTTTTAACTGTCAATTGTCTGTCAAATATGAAAGTTGTGTCCGTTAAGTTAACTACAAAATGAATCTACCGATATAAAGCTTGGTGACTTGTAATATCAGGAACCACATTCTACAGAAACTTGTCCAAATCAGGATTAAGCAATTCCCATTCAAAATTGAAGTCTTCCCTCAGGACCGCGCTACTGTTTTACAGATCTTCCTTTTTTTTTTCAGGAAAGGCAGTCCTGGAGAAAGACACGGCATCAAGGAAAACGTCAGTACTAATCTATAGGAAACAATCAACGAGTGACCAGTGAAATATTATTCAAATTCAACTCGGTAAGTTATTTTTAATTGTGTAGATTTGAATCCTTTCTTTACTCTCTTCGAGAAAGTACTATCCTGTAAAATTCCTGCCAATAATGAAAGACCTTGTATGTGTATCCCCTTTGTTTTTGTTTGTTTAGCATGTTAGTGAAAGATAATCTCTATAGAATCCCTGAGTGTTCTTGTTTTCACCACATTTTACCAGTCAGTACAGTTTAGAAAAATCGAACCTGTCGTTAGTAACATTGGGCAAAAGAGAACCAAAATAAGTTTAAGTGATAAGGAACCAACCATACAACCTGCAGTTTTATCAGTTGGTGCAGGTGTATGATATCCTGCAGTTTATCAGTTGGTGCAGGTGTATGATATCCTGCAGCTTTATCAGTTGGTGCAGGTGTATGAAATCCTGCAGTTTTACCACTTGGTGCAGGTGTATGAAATCCTGCAGCTTTATCAGTTGGTGCAGGTGTATGAAATCCTGCAGTTTTACCAGTTGGTGCAGGTGTATGATATCCTGCAGCTTTATCAGTTGGTGCAGTTATATGAAATCCTGCAGCTTTATCAGTTGGTGCAGGTGTATGAAATCCCGCAGTTTTATCAGTTGGTGCAGGTATATGAAATCCTGCAGTTTATCAGTTGGTGCAGGTGTATGAAATCCTGCAGTTTTACCAGTTGGTGCAGGTGTATGAAATCCTACAGCTTTATCAGTTGGTGCAGGTGTATGATATCCTGCAGTTTTACCAGTTGGTGCAGGTGTATGAAATCGTGCAGTTTTACCAGTTGGTGCAGGTGTGTGAAATCCTGCAGTTTATCAGTTGGTGCAGGTGTATGAAATCCTGCAGTTTACCAGTTGGTGCAGGTGTGTGAAATCCTGCAGTTTATCAGTTGGTGCAGGTGTATGAAATCCTGCAGCTTTATCAGTTGGTGCAGGTGTATGAAATCCTGCAGTTTACCAGTTGGTGCAGGTGTATGAAATCGTATGTGGAACGTATGAAAACAAAGCCCACTGATGGTGCTGCAAGCTTATTGTGAAATCGTACGTAGTTATTACATATCTTCGTTAAAGTTTTCAGTATGGATTTGATACAGGGGCTCATTTATTAACTCAATCAGTTAGTAGGATCATTACAATGTTAACATTTGAACAAAATGTAACATTTCAGCATTGGTCATCACGGTTTAATCAAACGTTTGGTGTTAAAAAGAAAACCAGAAACATTGTAAGAGATATAACTATATGTTAGTTAGATTTAAAGAACCAATAGAAACGTTTCTAACTTTAGAAGACAGAAAGAAAACATTTGGGGGAATACATACAGTAGAAAAATTTATCTACTTATTGTTTGGAATTCGGCTGAAATAAAGAAATACTGCTGGCGCCATCTCTTGAGTAATACGAGAACTATTAGTTAAATTGACTATCATTGTATATTGTGTCTTTTTCCTCCAAGTTTCAAGCGAAGTCAAGTATACAATAATTAGTTGTCACTGAAATTTGACTACTAATTAGTTATTTTTTAAATAATGTTTTTTTATTTAAGAAATAACGTATATTATTTCGAAATGTGTTGTATTTATAAGTTCTTTGTCAAACTATTTAATTAAAATAGCCGGAAGACCACAATTGTACGAATAAAAAGAGCGTGTCACGATTAGATAAGGCCTATAATAATGATAAAATAAATTATCATCCTAAAACATGGACAATATACGAAATCCAGATTTCCTGGCTCTCATGACTAATACTTTCTTTACGCATATATTCTGATAAGACAGATGAAATGGACTTTCATCAGGCACAAGTATTTAATTGTTTACAGATACTAGCGGAGTGAGTCGGGCATGGACTAGTAGTTGGGGTTCTGGAAGATCCGAAGTTCGAGCCGCGATATGTCTATAATCACGCTCCGTGCTTTCACCTGTGGATGCGATATAACTTGAGAGACCTTCCTATTCGGTTAAGAGTAGTCACGTGCATAATATGTGACGGAAGCTTCTTATTGGTTACCCTCCCTTTGGTGAACAGTTCTAAACTCTTTGACTGCTCAAACTTAAAATCTTCTGCATCTCAACTCGTCTATTATCTGACGCTCAGTTTGAAAGTTCTATTTCCAGTTAGTTTACCTTTCATCGAAACATTGGCCTAACGCACGTGCCCGAATAATCATCAATGTATTGTTTTACGTTTTACACATCTTTGTGAGAAGCTAAATATGAGTAGTTCTTGGAAACTGTAAACCTTTCAAAGTTTCAGTCTGTGTTTATCTTGTATTAATTAGATGGAATTATTACGAGTCTTTAATCCAACTTCAAAGAAACGTCCATTCCTGTCATCGTGTCAGCTATTAGGGTTAAGGCAGTGTACATTTGCTGCTCCTTTGTTTAATTTAGTGAAATAAAGCTAAAAAACGGTATCCGCATTTTCTTAGAAAATTTAACGATGATGGGCTTAGAGGCGAACAAGGGCAAAATCTCTAATTGACCCAATAATGAAGCTTCAAAGAAAGCTTTCATATTGAATGGTCCTATTCAGAACTGTAGGATACTGTCAATTCAGCAATAATGATTAAATCATTAAGATCGGAGCTCGCGGACCCCCGAGCTGTGTGTGTGATTCAAGGAAAGATCTTTCAGCCTCAGATGCATAAAGGGGGGGGGTGTCATTCTCCCTAGTGATCTTCTTAGCCAAAGGGAACTGAAAAATGGTGGACGAGGTTTTGTGGTTGAAAGTACGACAAACACAAATGATATTCAACTTACTCTATATTTTCACACATACCTTTTTTTTTTGTAAGTCTTAATAAACGTGGAATAGAACATTTCAATTTATTATTTTCAAACAATTTCAGTATCAGCTCTAGAGCCTACCCACCCACACCAAACATGCTCGCCCTTTCAGCCGTGGTGGCGTTATAATGTGACGGTCAATCCCACTATTCGTTGGTAAAAGAGTAGCCCAAGAGTTGGCGGCTGGTG
>NW_013672289.1:0-16310 GCF_000517525.1 Limulus polyphemus
CGCCCACTTTATGAAGAGTTGCCTGAGAATGTGTCAGAGTTTGTGAAAGTGTTATCGGAAAGGATGGATGATATTCACCATCAAGTGCGTTCAAACTTGAAAACGTCTGCTGATTCGATGAAGTTAACTTATGATAAGAGATCTACTGAAGTTTCTGAACGAACACTGAAATTCAACTGTCAATTTTAAAGCGCATCCATGCCCCCAAAGTGGAGAACCCGTTTTTGCGACAATGGGACACAAATAATGAATCTTTTGATTCACAGTATGGGCAGGCTTGTATGAAACCAAACAAACGAACTTATATTGTTAAAAACTAAATATATTTTTTCCAAACTTTGGACATAAGAATTTTCCATATAGTTTATATCTATTTCAAGACTAAGCATTTTAAAGCCTGAAGTCGTGCAATGGATGAAAATGTTTCTAGCTTTCGAATTACTTTTTTTTAAAGATTTATTAATTTAATGAGTTTGTGCAAACCCAAAAGCCTTAAAAAAGAAGTAAATATTATGATTAAAACTGAAAAGAAAGTATTTGTGATTGGTGTGTTCTGTAATACAACCCGTGGCATTGGACGCGTTCGTAAGAAGCAGATTATAGATTTTGGAACTAGTTCAAGTAGCATAACATGTTGGAACATATTATGTCTGTCGTACTTTATTATCCCTATCATGTTCTAAACCTATCAGACTCGTTGTTTATGTAGGCTTGCTAAAAACGTACCAACTTTTTGAATCAAAAGTATATACGTAAATCTTGATCTTATGGAAATAATATATCTTCTTATGTTTTTAATCAAGATATGACTATTTCTCAACATGATTATTATATATTCAAACACAGCCTCTATTAAGTTATAAGTTAGGAGATCAGTTCGAGGGTTTGGGTGTATTTTTTTGGCATTAATTTACTGGTTCCATGATGGTCTAACAGTTAAAACGTATCCGAGACGATCGTGAATTTTAAAATGGTTTTATTACCAACAATAGAAAAACTCTCTGTAACATTTAAATGTAATTATGTCAATGAATGCCGCTTTTGTTTTATTACTCTTGCAAAACATAAAGCTTGGGTGATTTTACCCGAAACATTTTGATGTATAGATGTCATCTCACGTGAACTACATGACTACGATTCAAATAATGAAATGTATAAATTCAATAGCCATGTCGTCTTTAGTCTAAAATACACAGTTTATATATTTCAAAGTGCTTTTTATTGTATTGTTTAAATATATTACACCGGCTAGTTTTGAACAGTATCGTTTTCATACAGTTGATGGGAAAGTACATTTCATTACATCTGAGAACTCATTTATTTCAATGTATTTTAAAATGCACAATATGATCTAAACATTTTAATCTTACATATGATTATCTTGAACTAATTTTAGTCATACTCGAGGAGATCACTTTAATAATCGACATGAATAGTCGGTAGGCATAGGGCAAACTTTTGTAATGATCGTGACCGGTGAAACAAAGCATCTGATTTGACTCATTCATCGTTTGAGACATGGAAAAACATTGTCAGAATAGATGCCACGGGCTTGGGGCACTAGGAGACCCTGTGTTACCCATTAGAGTCCTTGGTTATTATTTTTAATTTTTAAACGTTTTAATCAACCTTTGCTGTAATTTATTGACGGACCCCACCTATAACAGACTGATTAACTTTTAACAAAATAATCTCAACTAAAATATAGTATTTTAAATTGTTCTCACTTTTTAAAACATATGTATTGTTTGAATCTGACTGGAGAATAACCATGTTGTGTTCTTTGTTCGAATGCAAGGAATACAGATTGGGAAACATGATTAATTTGATGTGGAGGTGGTGGTTACTTGAAGAGTCCTGCTGACAACCTTCAGAAGATTGGACTACGAGTATAAATGACTCTTCTATAGAATGTTTTGGAGTTTAGAAAACTTAGTAGTTGAATTTCAAGGAATAGACTCAGCTGAAGTTTTTTTTTTTTCAAAATCGTGCTTAGTGGCATGAATCTTGTCAATTAAAATTTGCTCCTTCCAAACTAAGAAGGATTCAAGAAAAGAAACGAAAAATTGGCAACATTGTATCAAGTAAACAATCCAAACAATAAGTCCTTGGCCTCTCTCCCAGTCTTGATGTTTGCATTTTTTTTTCTGCACGAGCCCGTGTGAACAGCTACACTTCTTTGCCATCATGCATCTTAACCAAGATCACCAAAGAATGGTTACAAAGTTATAGGACACAGCATTATTGGCGAGAAACTCAGAAGGAGACTTGGTGGCAGTTGAAGTCGGGTACCATTATAACGTCCGAAATGTTTACAGAAACAGTTACAGACCCATACAGAGGAAAACTCAGAGAGGAAACCGGAAACAGGGCTAACTTGTACAGCTTTCTACCACTGCAATGCCAACCAAGACGTTGCAAAGCTACTCGAGAGCTATCTGTTTGTGCTAGACGTTCCTAAGTTAAGAAGTGATGGACTAGAGGGAAAGCAGATAGTTAACACCACCGCCATCTTTTGAGCTACTCTTTTACCAACGAAAAGTAGAATTAACTGTCACTTTATAATGGCTGATAAGGCTAGCATGTTTAGTGAAAGGATTCGAACTCACGATCCGCAGGTTGCGAGTCGAACACTCAAACCACCAGACCATGTGGTGTTGTATTGTACTAAACTAGCAAAGTGTCTTCCATATACATCTAAGAAATTGTCTAGGACTCTGGTATATGATGACAAGATAATGCAAATAATTTATTAATGTTGTGCTTATTGCATTTAGTGGATGAGCTCTGTGTACCTTATAATACACATGATCCAGGAAAGCATTCACTTTCATCGCTTGCGATACCAGTACTGAATGCTGTAAAGTAAATGCTATGACATCATACATGGACGTCGTTTAGTTTCATAGCACGTGTGACCCTACTTTCTGTAGCCGTGGTACTGCTACTAATTAAATCATATTTCCACTAACGTATATGTTTGTGTTCTGTGAGATTCTCTTTTTGTACTGTATGCCAGTTGGCGTCCAATTACTGTTTTTAACTTAAATCAAGATATCATCTGATGATGACAATGTGCTTGCAGACCATACATTATTGAATACGTTAATGTAAAACCGAAACATGAGTTGAATCATGCTTATAATTAAAACCAAATTTCTCAGAAAGTTGATTTTTCGAACATTTACACCCCAAAGAGTTTCTTCTGGGCCTTAAAGCATCACAACTATAAGAATGACAGCCCTTCTGATATAATTTGTATGTCCCCAAATATAATTGTGCATAATTTGGCGCTTTGTTCCAGCAGGTCCCGAATTTTATGCTAATCTAACTGACTATAACAAAAAAGTCTTTCCCATACATTTTGGTATCATAAGATTACCATGAATCACCTTCAGTCATTGTTGGGTGATCAGTTTAATAACTGACGTTAAAAAAGTTCTTTCTACAAATCTTAATTTTATAAGATTACCATGAATCACCTTCAGTCATTGTTGGGTGATCGGTTTAATAACTGACGTTAAAAAAAGCTCTTTCTACAAATCTTAATTTTATAAGATTACCATGAATCATTTTCAGTCATTGTTGGGTGATCAGTTTAATAACTGACGTTAAAAAAAAAGTTCTTTCTACAAATCTTACTTTTATAAGATTATCATGAATCACCTTCAGTCATTGTTGGGTGATCAGTTTAATAACTGACGTTAAAAAAGTTCTTCCTACAAATCTTAATTTTATAAGATTACCATGAATCACCTTCAGTCATTGTTGGGTGATCAATTTAATAACTGACGTTAAAAAAAGTTCTTTCTACAAATCTTAATTTTATAAGATTATCATGAATCACTTTCAGTCGCATTCGAGTGACAAGTTTAATAACTTACATTAAGAAAAAAATATTTTCTGTATTGAGAAATTCTTACTTTCATATAAGGATTTCTAATTGCAAGGCGATTAAGCATCAGTTATTCTCTAAAAAAGTATACCATTTTATCATTATTAAGAGGCAAACTATGTTATTAATATAACCCCTTACTGAGATCCGTTCCGGTTTTGTAACCATACCACAAGATCCGTTTCGATTTTATAACCACTATCACTTCTTTTATTCTATATGTTGTAATCGATAGGGGTTGCTGGTATATTTGGCCATAGGGATTTTTATTTACAGATTAAACGAAATTCTAAGCCAGTCTTTTCAACCAATAGTGAAGTAGTTGTGTTAGAGAATATAATGTTGTAAGAAGCTGTTGAACACCCCTCCGCCATGATTATCCCTCTTACGAGATCACGTGACGGTTTCGTGACTTGTTTTCGCAGTGCAAGGCACGGAAGTAAGAGCCACCTTCATGATACAAGACACGGAGGTAAGAGCCACCTTCATAATACAAGACACGAAGGTAAGAGCCACCTTCATGATACAAGACACGGAGGTTAGAGCTACCTTCTTGATACAAGACATGATTTGTGCCAAAGCACTGACTGCAAGTTTAATATATATATATACATATAAATAATAACTTATATCTAATGCAAATACACCCTGATCTCCTGTTTCATTAATGACTTCTAATGAGAACAAGTATTTTTTTTTGCTGCGTAGTAAAATATGATACTTGTTTTTTCTTTCACTATATAATTCTGTTTTATATTATTCAATAAAATTCTGCTCACCATTACTACAATAATGATCCCATTAAAAAGAGGTTTGTATATTTTCATAATAAATTTATATTAATAAATATAACAGTATAACAACTATAAACGTTCTGAGCCTTATATCTACCTCTAAGCTGAAAAATTTAACCGACACGCAGAAGTCTATGATAAACAAACAAACAAAAAAACCAGTATAAGATAAAACAGAAGAATTGTGTTTTGTAAGAATAAATATATTGATTGTTAGATGCATACTACGAATATATAGACATTTCTAGTATGAGTATGTCTCATTTTGTTCAAAGATTTTAAAGAAATGCACTTTATTCAGAATAAGCGAATTCTAACTAAACTTACTTTTTCGTTCCATACATTTCTCGTAAATTTTACAAAACATCTATTTGACTACATGTTATTAAACCATAAAAATATCTTGTTAAAATTTCTCACTTCCTTTTATAAGATTATTTCTTAAGAAACTGAGATTATTTCGAAATATTCACGACAATGGAGGTCGCTACTTTTAATGTTAAGCCTAATCTAACGTGTATCACAGCGAAACAACAGTTTAATTATTCCAAATAGTATTTATGAAATATATATGTGTGTGTGTGTGTTTGTGTAAAATTTACTTTGACAAGCCTGTGTCTTCCTTTACTCCCTCCATATCTTTCTCTTTCTTGACTCAAGTCAATTCATGCCGAGGGTTATAGAAGGCGTTGCACGTGCAGGATGGAGGCTAAGATCGATTTTTGTTCTGTAACACCTATGAAGGCATGTTGGACAAGAGTAACTAGAGGGCTACTAGCGTTTGCGCCAAGGTGAAGAAGTGTTTATGGTTCACTGTGAAAGCTCTTACATGTAACTAAATAGTATCATAAAAACTGTTACTATTTTTTCCGAATTTCATGAGATTTCGCACTATCTCATTTCAGTTAGAAAGTAACGATATAGAAAGCCGCGTGGTATCAAGTGGCTAAACTGTGAATCGGCTCCAACTGTGTCTGTATGAAGTAATAATTTGTACAGAAGACCGATAGCTGGTGAGTACTTTCATAATAAACGTATATGACCTAATTAATAAGTATAAATCTCCGACATCCTATTATTTTATATCGATCATATGCCACTGGGTAAACAAATTTAAATAATTCGGTATACAAACTTCTCTGTAATTTTTTATCGCTGTTTAGCATTCATTTTCTTTTCTAAGATTCAAACGATTTATGGCATATTTATATAACAAATGATCCTTTTTAGTACTGTTTTTAGTTTCCACCTATTTCTAAAACTCTGTAACAGATTCTGTCGCATAAGCAAACATTTTAAACGCATCACCCATGGATATTTGTTATCTGCTCTTATGAGCAACTCAACAATATCAAAATGTTAGCTATTTTAAAAGCTATTATTCACTGTTTAATAAGCAATCGGGTAGTTATATATAACAGTTATCTTGTTCTTTAACTTCACGAATGAATCTAATCATAAAATTGGCTGACAGATTAATACCAGGGTAATAAATGTTCGATCTCTTATATATGTTAGTTTCTTTCAAATTAAATTAGACCTACCATTTGTATAGGAAGATAGGCACTTTTTCTTTTGTTATATACCGTTGTATTTTATAATAAGATCAAAATACAATAACTTTTATAAGTTTTGAAATAATATTTAACAAGATGTATTTATACAAGCAATGCAAATTTTAGTGTGTTTTTTTATCAGACTAACATATTAGTTTAACCACTAAATAAATGTTAGTGGATTTATATCGTGGTAAACAGAGATTTTTATTGTACGATCACGCCATCCATAAAATTACATCTCCGACAGTATAATAAGAATCCTCTCGTGTGCTAATTTTTATTGACATTTTACGAATGCTCTAGTGGCGAAGTTACGACTCTTTTAGTGCTACACAGACTGCTCGTTAAATCATGATTTTGGCACAGAGGGGAACAATGCCATTTTTTTATTGCTTTTCCATCTTTGACGTAGATGAACTAGCTACGTATTATTTCTGAATATATTATCTTCCTCTTTATCTAAGAAAATTAAATTTTGTATTGTTTGCAGGTAACAGCTTAATCCCGAGAAATTCCATGGAACTAGTTTAACAGGTAACAACTACAAACCAAGGAACTTCTGGAAGCTAGTTTAACAGGTAACAACTACAAACCAAGGAACTTCTGGAAGCTAGTTCAATAGGAACCAAGAAAAACAGTAAAGATGAGTTAGCAAGTAACAAATACATTCCAAGGAGTTCCGTAAAGCTACGTTAGCAGGTAATAGAAGTTCTATGAAGCTACATAAACAGCTAACAAATACATTCCAATAGATTCCGTGAATCTACGTTAGCAGATAATATCTAAATCCGTGAATCTACGTTAGCAGTTAATAGATGTATTCCAGAAAGTTCTATGAAGCTACATAAACAGCTAACAAATACATTACAATAGATTCCGTGAATCTACGTTAGCAGATAATATCTAAATTCCAAGGAGTTCTATAAAGCTATATTAACAACTGACAAATAAATTCCAAGGAGTTCTGTGAATCTACGTTAGCAGGTAATAGATATATTCCAGAAAGTTCTATGAAACTACATAAACAGCTAACAAATACATTCCAATAGGTTCCGTGAATCTACGTTAGCTATAATATCTAAATTCCAAGGAATTCCGTGAATCTACGTTAGCTGGTAATGGATATATTCTAAGAAGTTCTATGAAACCACATTAACAACTAAGAGACAAATTCCAAGAAGTTCCGTGAATCTAAGGTAGCAAGTAATATCTAAATTCCAAGGAGTTCTGTGAAGTTACACTAACAACTAACAGATAAATACCAAAAAGTTCCGTGAAGCTACGTTACTAGGTGATAGATATATTCCAAGAAGTTCTATGAAGCTACATTAACAAGTAACAAATAAATTCCAAGAAGTTCCATGAATCTAAGTTAGCAGGTAATATCTAAATTCCAAGAAGTTCTGTGAAACTACATTAACAACTAACAGATATATCTCAATCATTCCATGAAACTACACTACGACCATATTGATACTTTTGTTTGTGAACTTTAACTTTGATTCATCATATTAAATTACAGTAGTTCTGGTTTTTACTAGGAAAAGAAAGTGAATTGTTTTAATTTTATATCTGCTTTAATGACTGAAAATAAATTCCTAATGAATATCCTGTGTATTATTCTACATTAGAAAAAAAATTCCATCAAGCAATTTGACTTTGAGAGCTGTACCACTCTTAATACTTCTAAATATATATATATATGTGTGTGTGTTTCATTAGAAATGAAGTCATGAATTTGCTTTCCATTCTGTGTGGTGATTCCTCAAAACTGATAAGTATTTGGATCTTGTTCGCTTCTGTCACTACATCTGGAGTACATGTTGAAGAAAGCGGCACCAGTTCTGAGGAGTGTGAAGAAATAACAATCTCCATGTGTAAAGATGTAGGATATAACTACACCTCCATGCCTAATCAGTTCTATCATGACACCCAGGAAGAAGCCGGTCTAGAAGCACACCAATTCTGGCCTTTGGTTGAGATTCAATGCTCTGGAGATCTATTGTTTTTCCTCTGTTCAGTTTACACTCCTATATGCATGCCGGATTACTCTGGTTCTATCCCAGCCTGTCGATCCGTCTGTGAGCGTGCTCGAACTGGTTGTGCACCAATTATGCAACAGTACGGCTTTACGTGGCCCGAAAGACTTGACTGTCATAATTTTCCAAAATACAATGATCCTAGTAATCTCTGTATGGGTGAACAGGAAGGAAAAAGTCCAAAGCGCCCGATTTTTGCAATTAAAGATGAAAACTCAATTGGAATGACTCAGGAACCGTTAAAAGATGATACAACAGTGCAACTAAATAGAAATCCTAAATTCAACATAGATTTTGAAGTTCCAGAAACCACTTATAACCCGCAATTGAATCACAAGTGTGGATGCATGTGTCGTTACCCGATGGTAAGCGTGACCGACAATGAAAATAAAAAGTACTACAACAAGGTAGAAACAGGTGGCGTTGTGAATTGTGCAATAGCCTGTCGTGGTAATTTTTATTCCATTGATGAACATAAATTTGCTAACCTATGGCTTGGACTGTGGGCTGTGTTATGTTGCCTGTCTACAAGCATAACAGTTACTACCTTCTTAATTGACGTCAAGCGTTTTCGATACCCTGAGCGTCCAATTATCTTCTTATCCGGTTGCTATCTGATGGTTTCAATTGGTTACTTGATTCGCATTGGGGTGGGGCATGATGCAGTTGCCTGTGATGGTCCTATTATTGTTTATCCGAGCTCTGAAAGATCAGCCACTTGCACAATTGTGTTCCTTTTGGTGTATTTTTTTGGTATGGCTAGCTCTCTTTGGTGGGTTATGCTGGCACTAACTTGGCTTCTAGCCGCAGGACTGAAGTGGGGAAACGAAGCGATAACCCGTTATTCTTCATATTTCCACGTTGTTGCCTGGACAATGCCGGCTGTTAAGACAATTTCTGTTCTAGCCCTGGATGGAATTGACGGAGACCCTGTATCTGGTATCTGTTACGTAGGAAATCAAGACTTGTCTTTTCTCCGAGGTTTCGTAATAGCACCACTGTGTGTGTACCTTTTTCTGGGAACGTGTTTCTTGTTGGCCGGATTTGTAGAGTTATTTCGAATTCGAAATGTCATACGACAACAATCCGAAGACAAGGTAGACAAACTGGAGAAGTTGATGATTCGAATTGGTGTGTTTTCGGTTTTGTATACAGTTCCAGCCACGGTGGTAATCGGATGTTACGTTTATGAACAACACTTCCGGGAAGCCTGGGAACAAAAACATAACTGCCCTTGCAATGCCCCTGACATAAAACCGGACTACTCGATCTTCATGCTCAAGTACTTCATGTGTTTGGTGGTCGGGATTACATCCGGATTCTGGATTTGGTCCGGGAAAACTCTGGATTCCTGGAGGAAGTTTCTGAGAAAATTTTGTCGAATAAAATCTCAGGAGAGACATAATGGCTACACCTTTAGACAAGATAACTTACCTAACCAAGTTGAGCAGGTCTTGTCCTCCAAAAATAAGCAGGCTCCTGTGGCAAATGTCTGATAGAATCCTGAAAAGCCTTTAAAAGCAATGAAAATTATTGCTAAGCTTCCAAAGTCCATAGATACCAAAGAATACCGAGTAACGATGTTCCTTCTGCTTTAATTTTTTGATACATAGATAATAAAAATATTAGTCACCTTGCCTAAGGCATAAACGTCAAGCAGTTTGAGTATTGTAATGTTTAATATTTGTTTGCGCACTTTTTAAGTGTCTGATGTGGATTAAATCCGACTTTTACATATACATATAAATCCATATATAGTACGTGTGCGAGGATATGCGCGAGTATGTATGCATGTCTTGTGCTTTTGGGTCATTATTTAACATGACAAATTGTAAATTGAATTTGGGTAGTGTCAAGTGTTATTATTATCCACGAACGTAACTGAAATGAAACTTCCCATTTGCATGAATTATCAACTATTAGGATGCTGTCTTCTCTTATTTACAAGTGTTGTGCTTTGTCTTTCGCATCTCCTTAAATAATGTTATTGTTTTAAAATATGAATTTAATTTATTTTGTAGAACTTGAAGTTTAAATATGGAGTCTGAAAATCGAAGTGTATGTTGATTTTGAAATACGGTCACACGTTTATACATGTAACTAGCTTAAAATAGTGATATTGTGCTAGCCATCCTTATACACTTATACGTAATGTAAAACTGAGATGTCTTTAATCAGAAAGCCTAAAATGTATTCATGTTATGTGTAAAAATTCACGATTGTTTTTATGATAAACCTTTGAATCATTGTCTCTTTCTTTTTATGTGTTTGCCATGTAATGAAGCTTTAATTAAAATAAAGGTGTCATTAATGTTCAGCCCAGCCGCTACGTGAGTTTCCCTCAATGTTAGTTAAGCTAAGTTGAGAAATGCTCGGCGAAGCAGCGCCTGACTGTAAATGATTTTACGACTTACAAACACAACAAGACAAAGCCATTCGCTTCTCCAATCCACGAGTTAGATACTGGTAGCCCAGTAAGCTGTCTTTAGGTTAAGCCTACATTAAAACAAAAATAAAAACAGACCCACGATAAATCAGACACGTACCAATCACTAAGTTTGATTATTATAAGAAGTTTGTAAGCAGAAATATGGATAATACACTAAATTTGACATAGATATTGAACCGCTTAATTATCATTGCTTTTACAAAAATATACTGCCTTCTCTTGTGTATCAAGAAATGTTCACACTCCAATGAGCATTACCGTATCAAGGCCCTAATCTTGCAGATCCAAGTCGAGGTGTAGCCTTGTTCTACAGCTCGTCATTATCAGTTAAAGACGTAAATATAACGACGAGTCATGAATAGATATATACCTAACAAGTAATAATAATCACGCAGCAGATAACTGCTATACATATTGTTTCCCAAATAGAACCTTGGATACAACCATGCTAGAGGATATTTATCAACATAATAAAACATTTTCTAATAGGAGATCTATACAGTAAGGTGTGGTATTTGGATGCAAAACTACAAACACTGATGGTCGTAAACTACTGGACTTTATTGGCAATGTCGACTGTATTATTATAAATGATGTCACATCAACACATACTTCAAATAATAGATATTGTACCAGTTATGTTCTGGATCTCTGTCTGAGTTCGTCAGAAATTAGTCATAAGTGTTTATCCTTAAATGCAGGTTTTGATTTAGATAGTGACCACCTACCAGTCTGGTGTGTCTTCTATCTCGTTCCCCCTCTCCCCACAAAGACAGACCGGTCTGTACAACAATATTCAATTACAAAAAAAAATAAAAAATAGCAAACTGGACCGATTATGGAACATTATAGATTGTGCTCAGGGACCGTCACAATATAATCAAATAAACACGGAGTGCCTCATAAGTTCAGCAAATAATTCAATTCCTAAACACACATTAAACAAACATGGCACCCACCCACCCCCATACACACAACTCAAATAACATAAAAGAGCGTCGATAACTTCGAAGATTATAAATGATGTCACATCAACACATACTTCAAATAATAGATATTGTACCAGGGACCGTCACAATATAGTCAAATAAACACGGAGTGCCTCATAAGTTCAGCAAATAATTCAATTCCTAAACACACATTAAACAAACATGGCACCCACCCACCCCCATACACACAACTCAAATAACATAAAAGAGCGTCGATAACTCCGAAGATTATACGTGAACACTGGGGATCCCCAAATAAAAATTCAAATCACTAAGCAGCAGAATAAGAAATGAAATCAAACAACAAAATAAAAGCAAGCTGGGACGACTTTAGCAGCGAATTCAACAACCACACGGACCCTCAACAATTCCGGACTCACCTAAAACGATTCATAAGAGCAGACACAAGAAATATTCCATATCTAATACTAGCTACAACCAACAAACTAGCACACACAAATAGAGAGAAAGAAGAGACTTTCAGAACACACTTACAAAACATTTTCAAGACACCAAATGACCTAGACATTAACACGTATTTCTGTGATCAAGTTTACGAGCACTTTGCACAAAATATAATAACTACAAACCCCAATTCCTCACAAGCACTAGTGACAAATGCTACAAACACACCTGAACAAGAGGACAAACACTCTGCTTACTGAGTAACAAAAGTTTTCACGCCAACGGGAAAGATGTCGTTCAGGTCATTCTCTTCGATAAAGGTACTCAGAGATTAGTTGAACATCTAAGAGCACTATTCAGTCTATCATTAAACTCTGGATACATCCCGGCCCTCTTGGAAGCAAGCAAATATTTTAATGTTCCATAAGGAGGGAAAAACAGTCAATAAACCGGACAGCTACCGTCCGATCAACCTGACCAGCTGTATAAGCAAAATTTTAGAACACATGACTCACAAGAGACTATTCACATTTCTGGAAGTCACTTCTAATTTATTAGTAGTAAAAAAAGGATTCAGGAAATTTCTGACAATCTAGTTAGAGTAATCTAAACAATAGTAGATAGTTTTAATAAAAATAAATGCACTGTCGCCTGCTTTCTCGATGTGGAGAAATCTTTTAACGCTATATGGCACAATGATCCCAGGTTTCACATGTCAGAAATGGAACTACCGTGAGATATTATTCGCTGGTTGTCGAACTTTCTGGAAAAATAATATGTAGAGTAAACGTAGAGGGCACCTACTCAGAGTATTTTACTCCCGAGGCAGGTGACCCCCAGGGAGGGATGGTTAGTCCCATACTCTTCATCACGTATTTTGACAATATGCTTCTTAATGACTCAAATGCAGGCTTCATCTCGCAATAGCAGTTTGGAAGAGTTCCCCTATACCCCCTATAGCAGCTACGAATATACAACTACTGTTACGCAGAATATTGGAATACTGTCAAAACTATAAAATATAAATAAATGTTCCCAAAACACAAATAGTGCTGTTCACCAAACCAACCAAAACCAGTATACATCCACCCGAGATTTACTTACACTGAAATCTGCTCCAGACGGCCACAACTACATAATTTCTAGGACTGACCCTTGATTCCAAGCATAGAAATGGAATTAGAAATAGAGATTGGCAACACGTAAGTTATGCTAGTAGTTTGTCAGGTAAAAATAAAGGAACGTCAGCTAAAAACATTATAGAAATATACACGACGTATCGTAGAATACGCATGTCCAGCATGGATTAATGTTACATCCACACAGATCAAAAGTAAATTACAAAAAATACAAAACTCTCTCTTAACTACAGCCTTTAAATTACCAAGATCAACGTCGTCAGCTTTCTTACGTAATGTACAACCACTACCTGACAGATTCCTTCATAGAACCCTAAAATACGTCCATAAAAATCTGTTTAAAAACGAGCTTCTATGCGAAAAAGGCCGCTATCGCATACGTGATGGAAACAATCCTACATAACTCTCCCCAATAAATATCTACTATTAGTTTAAGAACAAGCCACCTACAGCTAACATGTAATAATATCGTTAGATTACCACCTACAGCTAACATGTAATAATATCATTAGATTATCACCTACAGCTAACATGTAATAATATCGTTAGATTACCACCTACAGCTAACATGTAATAATATCGTTAGATTACCACCTACAGCTAACATGTAATAATATCGTTAGATTACCACCAACAGCTAACATGTAATAATATCGTTAGATCACCACCTACAGCTAACATGTAATAATATCGTTAGATTACCACCAACAGCTAACATGTAATAATATCGTTAGATTACCACCAACAGCTAACATGTAATAATATCATTAGATTATCACCTACAGCTAACATGTAATAATATCGTTAGATTACCACCTACAGCTAACATGTAATAATATCGTTAGATTACCACCTACAGCTAACATGTAATAATATCGTTAGATTAAATTATTATGTGTATTAAAAAGGGTTTTTATATGTACAATACACTCCTGGTGGATTCAACTAGTAAATATTGTGTGATTATCAACGGAATTGTTCGTGAATTTCGCACAAACCTAACATAAGTGAAATGATAATAAGAAATTAAATGTTAACAGTGTTACTTTCATGGACATGGCCCAAGGAAAGGGGTCAAAAGGAATACTCGGTCGTAGTTCCGGGTACAAACACTGACCCTCATGCAGTAATAACATTAGTATTTTCCCGAAAATAAAACAAAAAGTTAAATAAAAATCAATCTACTGTCCTGAAGGGGGAAAGAAGTCATCCCTGTACCTGACCCACCCCCCAGATCATAAACACACCAAAAGACACATACAGATCTCCGTTCGTTGGTGTTTTTTTTTATTCCTGTAAACATCCAGTGGAGCATAGGGCCGCAACAACACCTCCCAACGGAAGTTTTTGTTGCAGTTACTTGTAGCAGGTTGGTTTTTACGGGGTGGAGTTGCTAGCCCAACTCTCCTCATTTCTCATCCTGGACTTGAGACCAGGCAAAGGCCAAGGTTGGCATGTTTGGTGTGACGGGGATTCGAACCCGCGACCCTCAGATTACGAGCTGCGCGCCCTAACCACCTGGCCATGCCGGGCCCTCGTTGGTATTTACACCTGTTTATTGTATGTGAAGAGTGTATCGTTACACGTGGATGCACACGTTCGTTGTTCTGAAAATAAAATATATGTATATATATTTGAGAAAATGCAGTATTTATTTCTCACTGATCCTTGAATCGTATTTCTTAAGAATGTCCTACAGTATTCTACATGGAAAATCTAATCTGTTTAATAAATAAGCGCCATCACAATTGGTCGTTTCTCAGAAACTAATTTCATAAAACATAGATCCCTTGTAAAGGGTGTAGTCAAGTGAGTGCATCCCAAAATATTTTGACGAGTTTTCCAACATTGTAATAATACTTTTTTATTTCTGGTCTCTACCTTAAGTAGTACATTTTAGGAAGGAATACGAGCACTCACAAGGTGAAAACTTGTCTACGGCCTTGTCTGTTAACACTGTACGAGATCATTATCTTCTCTCAGACCCCCTGTCATTACAAAGCAATTTGTAATATGAAATTCGTAATCATAATTACTGTTTCTAAATATGAAGTAAAATATTACAAAATTATAGTAGAGAAATTAAGAATGTAGCAGAAATTCTTTACAGTTTGGAACGAACAATTTGTATTGTTTGATATTCTCGTCATTCATCGTTAGGTGTGTTTGTGACATATGAAAAATTTCGAAATAAAAAAAATATTAGGAATATTTTTTGCTTCGAACATAAATATCGTATAAATATCATGAACTATCGACTATTTTTGCAGATGTTTCTACAGTCAACTTTTTATTTTGTGTGTTTATTCTGTCATTTCTGCTCGACGTCTTAATCACAGTGGTAAGTCTGGAGGTTTATAACGCTCAAAACCGGGTTTTTAAAACCGTGGTGGGCACAGCACAGGTAGCTCATTATGTAGCTTTGCGCTTAACAACAAATAGACAAACGTCTTAATTACACATTACCATTTTTTCATTTAACTGCTGGACTGAAATTTTGTTTGACGAGATAAATTCTAAACTTGTCTACATCTCTTTCGAATATTTAAAAATTGCGTACAACACTAATTTCCCCGAAAGGGGGCCAAAGGCCGTCTGGAGAGGTCACCTATTTTAACCATTCGCACAACTATATAGTAGTGTGTTCTCTGTCAGTAGGTACTAAAATGACGTCATATAAGGAACGCTTAACGTTGCTATTTGTATTGTCTTGACGTCAGTAAAACGTGCGCATGCCACGAATCACAAGAAGAATTGGGCTCTCTGTAGGCTACAACACAGCATGACATGTGAATCTCAAAAGCAAGAAATAAACCCATTTGTTGCTCTTAATTTTGGTTTTATTTACTCTTGAAACAGAACACTTTTGAGGACACTGCGGAAGTACATATAGTATTGTTATCGATATATAGGTTGTAAAAATGAATAAAATTCCTATAACCCGAGCGTCTAGTAGTACGTACGTTACGTTACTTACGTACGTACGTACGTACGTTACGTACGTACGTACGTACGTACGTAACGTACGTACGTACGTACGT
>NW_013672289.1:16331-28862 GCF_000517525.1 Limulus polyphemus
CACTTTTGAGGACACTGCGGAAGTACATATAGTATTGTTATCGATATATAGGTTGTAAAAATGAATAAAATTCCTATAACCCGAGCGCTTTCGAAAGGTGACCTTTCTTCTTCAGGAGCAAACTGTTTGCCCATGAAGAAGAAAGGTCCACCTTTCGAAAGCGCTCGGGTTATAGAGTTTTTATTCATTTCTATCAAGACTTCTTGAACCTACGTGTTTTTCTAACATCGTTAATAGGTGGTAAAAATATATTTTTTCTTAAAAAAAGGAAATAAACTGCCACGTTCCACTGTATACGGGAAAGCGTACAGTTTATTTCCAGTAAAGACAAAAGATGAACAGGAAAGTGATTTACAGGTACATCAAAGTAACGAAAGCTGTAGAAGAGCAATGTACCGTGATATTGTTTCCTATCCTGTACCTGAAGCTATGAACTAACTCTATTTACAAACAAATATAAGAAGATGAAGAAATATCTGCTATGTTACAGTTCTCTAAACACGCAACGTTAGAAACGTTTCTTCTATTCCCTGCAAGCTGTCAGTCAAGAATCACAAGTCAGGCTTATGTGCTAAACAATTCTCTTACGTACAATGAATCCATAAACTCCGCTGCTTCGCGACTCCTACGATCGATCAGACTAGTCTACATGTCGTTGTACTATATTTGATATTGACAGAGTTTATGATTTCAACGTAGGTACTAAGGCAGCATATTATAAAAGTGGATACAGATTCTCGGTGTTTGTTTGTTGAAGAATTATCGCGTAAAGCTACAAAAGGGCTATTTACGCATAGCCATACCTAATTTTGAACTCATAGACTACTGGAGGGGAGGTACTTAATGAATATCACCCACCGCCAACTCTTAAGCTACTATTACCTGACCCAGATAGTTAGATTTGACTGCCATTGACTCCCCGCGGTCCCAAGTGCGGAGTGCGTTTTTTGCGGCTATGGAACGCGAACCATGAATTCCTGGATTCACAGTCCCGCCATGCTAATCACTATGACATTTCTGGCTCGATTCTCAGTGTAGTTACAGCAACTTTATACCTGTCCACATAAACATAACAGACAAGTCGGACATTAGTTCAGAAAAAGATATGAAAGTTTTTGACTATTTCTAGAGAATTTTAGTGCGTCTTATTTGTTTTGTTTAAATTAAACTGGGCAAAACATTGTATACAAATATCAGAGTATAATATTTTTGAACTTTCCTGCATGCTTGTGTATAGTTAAGTGCATAGCTACACAATGGGCTGTCTGTGCTGTGCCCTCCATGAGCATCAAATCCAGATTTTTAGCGTTATAAGCCTTCAGACTTACCACTGAGTCACTGAAAGACTTTCCTTAATGCATAACATGTCAAATTCACGAACAGCTGTGTTATAGGTCAAATTCACGAACCGCTGTGTAATAGGTTAAATTCACGAACCGCTGTGTTATAGGTCAAATTCACGAACCGCTGTGTTATAGGTTAAATTCACGAACCGCTGTGTTATAGTACGTTAGAAATGTTATTAAACATTTAGCCTTACACAGAACTTTTCTGTGGCAACTTAACTGTTCAGACACATGACTTTGAGAATATTGACATAACTTGGTCGTCAAAAATCTCTGGTTTTAGGACTACACTACCATTCTAGCCACGTCGTATGGCACGACTCGATCAAGTCGTTATTCGAACCAAGTATCAACTAATTACTTAAACGTAGTTGCTTATCCTTAGCACATTACTCGAAATCATTATGAAGCTTCAACCTGATGGTTACTACCACACCTTTTGCTAAAGAATTTTAACACTTAGTGTTAACCCTAAAACCTCTGACATTTTGAAACCAAAGCTTCTTTCATCGTCTGGTACTGATGCTTTCAGCGTGCGGTTTCAGTTTGTTTTTTAATTTTCATACTTTCGCCAAAAACAAACAAAAGCATTGCGCTCTATACTTTAGAGCCGTGGGTGCTTTATAAGTGTAACAGTCACATCCTACTATTCAATCATACAAGAGTATTCGCATTTCCTTTAGTCTGTCAGTTCAAAATTAGGAATGCTAGTGTAGATAGCCCTTGAGTAGCTTTGGAAGAAATTTCCTAAAAAAACAAAAACAAAATTGTATATATAAAATTAAATTACCATTCAACACTTTTTTTTTGTAGAACAAAAAAATTTTGATACAAGTATTATGTCAAGAGACATAAACAAGTTGACCTCAAATGTTTCAGAAGGCTAAACATACACGTTTATCATCAGAGGTGAAAAACTTCAAAGTACAGTTCAAGAACAGTTCTAGACACCTAGTGATTTTTTATAATATAATATGCTAAATAAATAAGTAACTTAATTGAGACAGAAAGAAAAAACGCATGATATAACTTATCAACTCACAATACATAAACAAACAGGTCTTATATACAAAGATTAAGGAATTCTAATTATTAGTGAATATAGAGTTACAAAATTATATAACGGGAAATTTGCATGGCCCAAGTCACAATTCATAATATCATCTAAATGTTCAAATATTTCGAGTGATTCGCAAAAAATATTATTTTTCAATGCAGGACCAATTCAGTTTTGAGCCTTAAAATATAATGATATTTATTTACATGATGTTCAGCTAGTGCAAACTAATAAACCTTTTTATTTTCAACATTAACCTGGTGTTCTTTAATTCTTACGTTTAAAGAAAATATTGCATAGTGGTTAGCTTTTCAGTTAAATATATGTATTTAAATGAAATGAAAATTAACAAACTTGAAATTATATAAATAAATGTGTGATTACAAAACTTTTTTTATTCATTTCTATCAATAAATTGTAGCGCCTTTCAGCTAAACTTTTATAGCCAATTATACTTCCAGAAAATTTATACTAATTGTTTTAAAGACTGCATTAGAGCACACGTAAGCATCATCTTATTTATGTCATTAATTTTGGACTTAAGAGGGAAAAAAGTTACACACTATAATTTGGTAGCTATAGAATAATTTAATTTAACCTTTAAATATAAATAATTAAGAAATTTTCAAGAAACAATAAATAATTTGATTGTAATTATGTGTGTGAATATTTTATAAAATATTGCTCTGTATACAAGACTACATATACTTATATGGTATTCTCAGGCAAAACTGAAACCAACAGGTAAGCATTAAGTTCACGAAAACAGAAGGTTCTTAAAAATAGTGTGAAGATCGTGAAATTTGATCAAACTCTCACAGTTATCTCACTTTGAAACAACAAAATCACGATATTAAATAATTCACAGACAAAACAATAGTGAAAATTTGCTTGTGTATGTTTACCAGGCAATTCAGAAAATCACTCTGACGAAAAACTAATTTTCCTTAGGGTCATATTCAATCCTAAGCACCATGAGAACTTTTAGTAATACCATGTCAACCAGGACAGTGAACCAGTCTCATTAATCAAACCAAAGGAAATCAGAGTTTCCAGCGTCTCTATTTCTGCATATGTCCAGTACACCAAACATTGTGAAAGAGTAATTAAAACTTACCTAGCGTTACGGCCACGTAAAAATACAAACTCACTACACTAGTCTTAACCATAGATGACTGTCAAAGCACAAAATTTAGCATAATTCACATGTGGATATATTAAATTTGCGTAGAACGTCTAATTAAGGTCCTATTAACTTTTAAGTATTCAGAAAAACCAATAGTGTACCTGATGATAACAAAAGGTTGTCGAAACGTTGTACATTTGTTATTTGTAATGAAGTTTCTTTTATTACCCAAGCTGTCTCCGAATTTTGTTTTCTAAAAGTTGGTTCCTCGTTATCAAATTTGAAATTATCACGTCGGTTATTCGAGCCTTGAGATTGTGTAAGTCTACACATTTGTCTTTATTATCATATGTATATCTTTCTACTATGCTCCCTCAATTTTCCACCACCATAATCCTATCGTACTGTGTATCTAATGATGAGAAAAGCCTGTCGAAATGTTGTACATTTGTTACTTGTAATAAAGTTTATTTCATTACCAATTCTAGCCATCCCAAGCTTTATCTTCTAAAAGTTGATTTCTCGTCAACAAAAGTAACGCATTTTCTGATGTAAAGTAGACGTTTATAACCAGGTTCTGCTTTTTCGTAATGACGCATTTTTACCTACTTTTAAACCTTTACTTCAATAAACATAACAATGTTTCAACATGCCATGTAATATATGAAAATGTTAAAAATGCTTTTGAAAGTCGATATAAAGGAATCCCTCGGATAAACTCTAAATATCAGTTAGTTATTTCAAAACAATTTGTGTTGCAATGTTTCGTAAGATAATTAGTTGCGTTACAAAAGTTAAAGAAGATATTTGAAAAACTTGTTATTATTATCTTTATATATTCACACATATATATATATATATATAGTATAGACGGCGCTTGAGTCAATAGCGCGTGAAGAATACGAAACTATGATGCCGGCGGCAAGATTTAGTTAGGTAATTATTAACATCTGACATTTACACCCATCTTTGTTTCTCTTTAAGTTTAACTTAAGTTTTGTAAGTACTTTAATTCCCACCAAAAATACTTTTTTTTTAATATATAACTAAAGTAAAGTCATTAAATAAGTGTTATAGCTCTGATAATACATAATATTATTAGTAGTATTTAGATTAAAGTAAATCAATTAATTTAAATCATAGACATCTAAATAAGTAAATTGTAATGATCTGGAGTTGAGATAGAGATTACAGACTACTAGTAGTAACTGTTATTGTTAAATATAAAACTTAATATTGATAGAAATATTGATAATGTAGTGTGTCGCCTCTCTCGCCTTGAATCACAGTATATACATTGGCCACGGCGACAAATTTCATATTTTAATTTATTGAAATAACTGTTGTCTTTTAATTTTTGATATAGTTTTAATTTATAATGTGAGCGAAAAAAATTATAACTTACTAGTAAAATTAAAAATTTTTAACATTTTCATAATGTAAAGAAGTAACAAGCTCAATAATTAAAACACTAAAGTAAAATAATTTTAATAAGTCTGCTTTGTTTAGTTGTTATAATTTATAGTTATAGATCTGACGTTTAGTCTCCACTGTAATTTTCCCACCTATGTTATATTTATTTTGTAAGGCAATATAAATTATGATAACTATCATGAAGTTAGTTGTTTGGCAACATAGCAAGTATATGTTGTGAAAGGGTGTGTAATTCCATCAGTATGAGTAATATACATTAGTAGACAAGGCCCAATAATGGCAATATTGAATGCCAAAACTATTTAGAACATTTCTTACCATTAGCTGGATCTAATATCACAGAATGGTTCTGTGATCTTAACTTATTGACTAATGCCAAATAATTCTTGTGTGAAAAATCTTTCAGACATTGACAATACAAGTGGTCCTGTAATAATGTTACCTTGTGAGTATTAGTGTTAAGCCATGGATTTGTAGTATTACATTGTGATTATTAGTATTAAGGCATGGTTTGAGAAAATCCACTGAAACTAGTCTTTTGTAGAGCCGAGACATTGAAACCTACACTATATTGTAGAATTATAACCTAAACATCAATAAAATGATATCTACCAAAGAATTTCCTGTTCAGAAATTACAAATCAATCGAGGTGAACTAAGGCTTTTGACTTGCTGACTTAAACCTTAACTGTCGCTCACTTTCCATGTTCATGACTGACATAGGTGGTTATGATAGCAGCTCCCAAAAAATGTACATGTTTTTTTAACTGTATTGTGTGTTGGAAGGAAAATTATTATACTTAGCCATTGTTTAATGTTCCTGTGCTACAATTTTCAAAATATTTTACATGCATTTCCTGTGTACAAAAACAAGTGCTACAAGTTTACACTTAACTGAAAGTTCTAACGTAAGATACTTATTTCAAGCAATATTACATAACTGATTTGACCAAATCACCTTCAAAATTCTACTGATAGTATCACCTAAACTAAATTTTCTTTTAATTTATATAAGTATATGACAAATAGCATTGAAAATTTGATGCAATTTAAAAATTGAACATGAGACTTTTTCTGAAAATTATGTTTATAATTCTGTACACATTATAGTATAAACTAAATGTTGAAAAAACATAATTACAAAAAATCATTATTACATAATATATACAAAAATATATATTTGTTTTTAGATGACTTTCAAACTGTCATAAATATTTTAACATTTAGAAGTTTGGTTAAAAACTGATAAGCTTAATAAAGCTCAACTTGGAAAATTCATCAGTAGAAAATCAAATTCAAATGCATTTTTTTTTTCATTCCAGGAGGCAATCATTATTGGAAAAGGAGTTGAAAATGGGTTCAAGAGTTACACAGACAACCCTTCATTTTGCTGACAAGACTTTAGCTGGAGTTCCTCGGTTGCTTGAAGATTTTCAGAGATTAGCTGAGGACAGAGATAGTGCTGATATTGTTTTCATTGTTGGTCGAGAAGAAATACCTATATATGCTCATCGTCTTATACTTAGAGCAAGGTACTGGCATTTTAGGAAAACACTTAATTTTATGGATACAAAATGTGAGTGTGTATGTATGCATTATTTCTGTAGTTGTTTTATGAAATTATTGACATCACACAGTTTAAATTTTCTGTAATTTCTATTTCAGATTGTTTTTGTTATATCATAATAGTAGTTTCAGTGTATTCTTATATTTATTAGTGTTGAATATTGCTTTTTGTTTTACATAGATGTACCAGTTTTCAAAACTTGAAAAGAGGTGAAATATGCAAAGTCCCTGGTTCTACGGTATCTCCAGCTCCACCAGGCAATCCAACCCCAGTTCGCCTCCTCTATGCTAAACCTGATGTGTTTAGAGAGGTTCTTTTTTATGTTTATACTGGCAAGGTCAGTTTGATTTTTTGAAATAGCTTTCATATATAGTATAGATTATTTATTCGTATTGTTGTTGTAAGGCATTTTTATGAAATATAAATAAGTGATTTTATTATGTATTTTAAATAGATAAATTAGTTTTAGAAGTGAATAATAGTGGTCTGAAGGACAATAATATTTTTCAAAATTTATCTGGCATTTTTAAAATTAGCTAAAATGTACATACTAGCCTAGTTTTTTTTTATGTTGTACTAGTTTAAATGTTATGTTTAATGGGCAGTGCTTTCATGATAGTTTTGGTATGAATTCTCTCTCTTTTTTTTTTAATTAATAGCTACAGTAGTAAGCAAAATTTTTATCACAACAAGAATTGTAATTTTGAAGTACTTTAGTTCTGTTAATCCATTAATATAAATTTGAAACCATTTTTCCATGTACCACATTGTTTGTGTCTCTCAGATCGTTCTTCAAGACTGTTCCGTGTTTGAAGTTTTAGCAATTGCCCAAGAACTTGGAGTGGAAGAACTAAGGCTTTGTTGTGAAGACCATATTGCAAGCACGATGTCTATTCATAATGCATGTACTTTTCTTGCTGCAGCTTTGGATATGGAAAACAGAGTGCCAGGTTGCAGAGTATTCTTCTTGCTACAAACTACAATACATTGTGAAAAATTAAAAACACTAGATTAAGTGAAGTAATATCCAATAGGAATAAATATAGACTTTCAGTTAACAATGATTCTTTTTTAGTTTTTTAAATTATTATAAAGAATTTTTGGGTTAGTAATGCTGACTTGTAAATTCTGCAATTACATTTGTAATCAGCATCTAACTACCAACTAAAATGAAATACATTCAACACATCTGCCCACAAGTCATATTTTTAAAAATATGGGTGCATATTTCGGTAATAACTACAGCAGTTTTCAATTACTGATGAAGTACATTGTGGATCCCATTGTCATTTTAAACACTTTTTTCTAAACTATTTATTAATGAAATTTTTTGTGGATCCATGACTCTGTTGGCTACAAGATCTCTAGTAACATTTGAGTCACATAAAAAATTTAAACAAAATTACTACTAATATTTCAGTTAATCACACTAATTACTGCTGTTGTTTCCTATTTATTTTACATACAAAAAGAATGATTTCAGCCACTTTGTTTTATATATATTTTTTGGTTAATTCTGTACATTATGATTGAGTATTATAACAATTAAAATTATAAAGTTATTTAATATAATGTGAACCCCACTGGTAGCAAATTGTTTTTAAATGTTAAGTGAATTTCACTACAGGTTGCATTCAACTAGTAATTTTTTAAACTTACATCTTGCTTAAAGTGAGTAGCAAGAAGAACCTAGCCATTTTATAATTGAATTGCTTGAATATATGCAAATGTGATGGTTAAATGATTCATCAACATAAGCTTCAGTTTTACACTGGATTTGTTTACATTGAAAAATTTGTTTTTTGCAAGAACGTATAAAGTTGCCTAAAGAAGAATTTATTTAGCACATGAAATCGTGCTTGTAAGCAGTCATACACTTACATTAGGGTCTTGAAAGAAAATGGTCTAATTGAATACAGGTACAATTTGGGCTTGTTTCCAAACTTACTGTACTGCTCCAGGCTTTGGCTGCATCAGCCACTGAACCTTAACTATTCATTTCTGTTATTCTTGTAGCCTCAAGGCTTCCAACTACCAATATTTTATTTCAGTGCCATAGAATTAAGACTGTTACATGTATATGTTTTTAGCTAATATCCACTTCCTTAGTACTAAATCTACTAGAATAGATCTCATGTACATTTTTAAAGAAGCCATATGTTTAAGCTCAATTAGTTATATCATCTTTTTTACATGATTTTTTTAACTGACTATCATTAGATAAAGGCTGTATTTTTACAACTAAAAATGATATTGTAGAAAAATACTTCTTGTATCTTAGGATAAGGACAACTTTATATTTGTGCCTTGGTACACAAACCATATTTAGTGATTTCTATGTTCTTTAGTTTAGTAATATGGGTGTTTCACGTTCACCTAGTATGTTCAAAACATTTTTTGCACATATATGTTTCTAGTTGTGTGTGTAGTTTTGGCAATAGAATATTGATCAAGGAGTGTGGCTTCCTATTGTTCTGGGTCATTTTCCTGTGGTTCGTGTGCACTCTCTCATGGCTAAAATTGTAGTATAGTAAATGCTCATGTCAAGGAGGAAGGTCAGGTGATGCCTTAAGAACATATCCTCATTTATAAGTGATTTTATTATGTATTTTAAATAGATAAATTAGTTTTATAAGTGAATAATAGTGGTCAACTTGTGCACATAAAAAGGTGTAAATAATAGAATCTGAAGGACAATAATCTTTTTCAAAGGAGGAAGGTCAGGTGATGCCTTAAGAACATATCCGCATTTATCTTTTATTTGGAATGACTATCAGTGGTGTGGGTAGTATATGTGTACTGATAAGGATTAATTTATAGATTCTCGTATGCAATGCTATGCCCTCTTAGTCTGTAACAACAAGCCACAATCTGGAACAAAGTCTAGAGCCAGAAGATGTGCTGTACATCATCAAAGTGATCTCATTAACTTTGATCTGTGTTGTTGATCAATGAAGATTTCTGTTCACATTATTTTTTGCTTTGTGTCTGATTGGTTTCTTTGCCTCATTGAGAGTTAGAAAATTCATTTTAATTTAAGTCTAGATACATTTCTTGGCATTCCTTAAGCTCTTGCAGTTCTACTCTTTTCAGGTTTTTAATGCACCTCAAAATACCATAGTGCTAAAGAAACTTGAAATAATCTCAGACAATTTTTTATTAGTATTTTGTTATTGGAAATTTAAATACTTTGAACTTAACTTCATTTCATATTTCTTTCATAGTTAATATACATATGTTTTTCTTACTGATGTTTTTGTTTATATAGTAGGAAACAAGGGAGGCCGGTCCTTTGTTGACAGGTGCACAGCCTACATTGGAGAAAATGCTTTGGAGTGTGTGAAGACGACAGCTTTTCTTCACCTCCCTAAAGATGCACTTATTCACCTTGTATCATCAGATTATGTAAATAATGCATTTTTTATGGGAATTTATTTTTAATGTTCTTCAACAGTGATTATTAAGTGCTTTATTTATTTCAAAACAAAGCTTGAAAAATTATCAATTTTGAGCCGAATTTTTTTGAAAGAAACACATTTGTGAAAGTAAATTTAAAAATTTTTGATTACTTAATTTCTCAGATCCATTTATAATTTTTTTACTCTGCCTGGCTCACCACTTTTTTTATTATTATTTTGATGATTATATTATTAAAATAAACCTGAATTTGTGATTGATTGAAGACAGAATGCACAACGTGTGGCTTATGTAGTTGTAATTTTTTTTTTCAATATTGTCAATATATTTTGGTAAAACATCCATTTTAACTTAATTTTTAACTATAATGTGGCTAAGCAGCTTGGTAACATACATCAGTTAATTATTTTTTAATCATGTATGTGTACATATGATGTTTTAGTCTTATAATACTGTGGTTGGTTAGCTTGCTGTTGAAGAAGAAGATGTTTGGAGAGCAGTACTGACATGGGCTAAGCATCAGGCTGGAGTGACCCAGCCTACAGCACACTGGACTGAAGAAGAAAGAGTGAGAGTTTGTCAGGTTAGTAGAATTGTCACATTTAACAACCATATGGTTGTAAACATCATACATTTCTACAGAAGGAAATTTTAACCTGCACCCAAAACAGATAATGTCTATTTTGAAATTGAATTATGTGCCCATGAACATTCTAACACAATTCGAAGTCAACAGACATTTTCTTCTGGGTACACTTGATTTAATACAAAGGAAAACTTTTTATATTAGTCTGATTAAGTAGCTCCACCAGAAAATTAAAAAGTTCCAATTTTACGCTCAAGTGTTTTCTAATAAACTTCAATTTTTTGATCCAGGAGAAAGTTTCATAGCAGTTTCATGTTGTTTCAGCAACTTCAAGGTGTGATCAACCATGTTCGACTGTTGTTGATTGACAGCCAAGTTTTTGCTGAAGAAGTAGAGCCCACTGGTGCTGTTCCTATGGAGCTATCTTTAGAAAGGTATTGTTTTGAAAAATAATTTGCAATATTACTGTAGGAGACACTGCTAAACTGCTGGCATTGTCTGTAGCATATTCTCAAGAAACTACTTAGCTTTGACAAATACAAGTTCAAGCAGTAAAAAAAATAATGACGTTCTATGTTGGAATTGTAAGTTTGAACTGAAAGAAAAATACAGGTACATTTTAACCATTATCAAGAGCATGTTAAGTAGTGGAATAAAGAAGAAGTGCATGTATTTGGTGTTAGTTAATGACCTAATTTTCATAACTAATGAGAGATTTAAGAAGCAACCATTATTGCAAGATCTTGGTTCCTTTCTGCTTACTTGGCTGTTATGGGTTGAAAACAGAACTTGTCTTCATACCCAGTGTAGTTGGATTAATAGGATATGTTTTGACTACATCCTACTGAAAATAATTAAAAAATTACAATGAAAGTGTGAGAATGTGAACTTACAGAATATATATATATATATATATATATATAATTAACTGTACCAAAAAATCCATACTTGGGAAGGAGACACTTGATCTGTTCTCTCAAAGTTCCATCCCATTGACATATAAATGTGCTCTGTACTTTGAGGCCATGGATGCACTATAAAGGGGGCGATGGTCAAATCATACTATTTGGTCATACAAGAGCTGGCAGTAAGTGTTTAATATCTGCCTTCCCTCTTGTCTATCAATTCAAAATTAGGGATGATCAGGCTTAGCTAGCCCTAAAACAGGTGAATCATGCCTGTATTGTTTAAGATTACCATTTATTTATGTGAAAACTTTTAAGTCTTTTGAAAATATTAAAGTTTCATTAAAAACTCCATTAAGAAACAGGGTTTTTCTCTGACTTTTCTTCTTAATTGTGTTGTGAAAATTAAGATATTTGACTCCCAGAACACTATCATGTAAGGAGGTGTGTGTCTGGAAGTTTACCCAGAAAAATTTGATATGCAATTTGGTGTAAAAAATATACTTTATGAACATTACTATTTACTATATAAAAATGAAATGAAAGTTTTTTGTTTGTTTATAATGTATATTGACACTTAGTGGAAATTTGAAGAGTAATCTATAAGTTGAATTATTGTATATATATTATTTGAATTAAACTTGTATTACAGACTACCAGTAAGATGCTTATTAAATTCAACTACAATGCTTTAAATTAGCTTCTGAGCATTGCTCGATTTAAGTTTGTGGGTACAGTTCCATTGAATAACATGGTATGGCCTCACCTATGTAAAAAATGCATACAACAATACTCTTAAACCCAATGCCTTTCTATAAGCTTTTTCATTCTGAACTTTTTTATGTAGGGAGATCTAACAGAACCTCTTTGGAGACACATGGTATGATGTCACCCAAATATTTTCAGTGTGATTTTTATTTGTGGGTAGTTGGGACCTGATAGAGAAAAGCAGTTTAGTTTGTTCATATTTTCAGGCAGAACTGATTATTTGGCAACTCATTTAAAGTTCAACTCCATTACTGTCCAGACAGGAAAGTGACTGTATGACAACTATATATATATATATATATATATATATATATATATATATATA
>NW_013672289.1:29870-30886 GCF_000517525.1 Limulus polyphemus
GATTTTGACAGAAAATATTGTATTAAGATATGAATATGGGTTTAATACAGCTTATTGCTCTTAATTCATTTTTCACACTTAACATTTTATGGGTGTGTTTTTTTAGCATAATACAGTTTATTTAAGCACATGGAGTCTACATAGATTGAAGTTTGAAACCATCATACACATATATTTTTATGTTTTATTAACAGGCTAATACTCAAACACTGACAAAGCGTGGATTAAAAACTGATAGTTATGCAAAATGAACACAGTTTTAATGATGTGGTACTATACTTATGTTATTTTTTTAAATTATATTTTAGGTATCGTTTTGCAGCACTACCAAGCAGGTTTGCTCACTCAGAAGATAAACGTATCCAGCCAAGGACATCACTCAAGCTGTTTCAAGGTTCTCAATTGCTAAGTGGTGAAAAGTTACAGTTTCAGCGTCTCTTAAATGCTTGGTATGGAAACCCAAAACAAATGTGGCGCTTGCTATTTCGTGCTTCCACACATGGGTATTCAGCTGAGTCTTTCCACCATCACTGTGATGGTCACAGCCCAACGTTTATCATTGTTTTAGTAAGTGTGATTGTATATTACTATAGGCTGGGTGATAATGTGTCTAAAAGCTTTAGAGTATTGTACTATGTACTTTATATTTCTTGGTGCTCACATAATGAAACAAGTTGTTTGCATTGGTTGTTATGAGATGACACACTTTACAAGTGAACTGTGTATTTTTCTTTTTTTCTGGGCACGTATATGTGGAACAGTGATAAGCACACTCACACATGCCATTCTGTTTTGTTTTGGTTATTTGATATTAAACCTGGTACTTTCATCATCCAAGAACCTGAACTAGTGAACTGATTACTTCTTCTAATTTGCATCATCAATGAAGAATGAATAAATTTATACACAATTTTAAGGAATACAATGTCAAATTAATTGCACAATAAATAATTTATTAAAAACAGAGACCAGCCCTAAAAAGGCTCTACATGTGTTGGTGTTCATATGCCACCATC
>NW_013672289.1:31886-38526 GCF_000517525.1 Limulus polyphemus
ACTTTGTACATTATTTCAACACATACACAGTTTAAAGAAGCATATGTTGAACATAGAAAGCTTGGTAAGTTATCATAGAATATGTAGGAGTCATTTTTCAAATTGCACCTGTTTAAAGTAAATAAGTGGGTAGTCTCTTGCTTAGTGTAACCACTGTTACATAACAAATTATGATACAACACATCCTCCCAAGGTAGTGGGATATACAGTTACTTTGTTCCATCTGTAAATGCTGTAAAATGAGGTGTAATTTTCAAAGATTGTTTTGTACAACAGGGATAGTTTTATTATGAACAAGATATGATGGAGCTTTTACTACTGTTTTGCCATGAAAGTATACAAACAGCCCATTTTTAGAGTCAGACATGTAGCATTAACCTTTACACAACCTATTTTCATCTTTTCACCATTCAATAAGCTTGAAATATTGTACCTTCAGGGGGGGGTTGCCACACACAAAAAGCTGGGAACCCCTTGTATAGGAATGGCATACATTTTCAGACTTAATGGTAAACATGATACAGACATGTAATGTTTGGCTTCAGGTTTTAATATAATCTTGGATTTGTTGAAGACTGTTTAAAACATAAGATCTTCAATAATTAAATCACAATAGGTCTTGCACTGTTATGTTTAAAGTAACGTGTAGAAAAGTCAGAGGAGATGCAATGATTATCCTGTGTAAATGATAGTGTATCAAAATCAGTGTTTGGTTGTGATGCTCTTTATGAAATTTGAATTGCTTGAAATTATTTAAATTTTTTAATATAGATTTACATTTCATTCCAGATAAATCAGTTTCAGAATAACAGTAACGAGCATCAGGGTTATTAGATTTTTTTATTTTTCGTCCAAGTGACAATGTCAAAAGATAATACACTGTGATAAACTAGATAAGCTGTATGACTATTGCACTTTTCCATTAAATGAAATAACCATATATGTAGGTACACCATCTTGAATCCTTTTTATGTATTTAGTAAATTATTATATTCCACCATTTATTAATGTGAAATATATTAATGATTGAAAGTTAAAAGTCAAAAAGGTATTTAAGTTGAATCTACAATCTGTAGGTATTTGTACAGCCAATTGTAGAATTAGTGTAGAAATTATATGGAGGATTTTTTATACATTTTTTTTAAAAGACAATTTCTGTATGATTGGAAAATATTTTTTGCTTTAATATTTAAATTTTTCCAGTTCTAAATATTGAACTTAATGAATTATAGATATTTAGTTGCTGAAATTGTGTTAAATTTAACTATTTAAAGCTCAACAGATGCAAGTGAGGGCTTATAATGATAAAAATTGGATTTTGATACCCATGGTGGAAAGAGAACAGATAGCCCATTGTATAGTTATGTGCTCAACAACAAGAAAAATAGCTGAATTAAAAGTATGAAATAAAATGCTACATTTAAATAGTAAAACATGCTTTAACTCTGCATTATTTTGAAAATTATTCCTTTTAACATATAATAATACATGTTCGTGAAATAAACAAGACAAATAATATGATTGACCTAATGACCCCTTTTTTTTTTCACTGCATGTATTTAATCAAAAGGAGTGATTCAGAGATGTATAAATCTTCTTTTTTTAAGTTTTGAAGGAGTGATTTAGTTGTATGTTTATAATTAACAGAGTATTTTCAAGGCTATTTGATGAAATGCATTAGACATCAATTTTATTGAATTCTTTTCTTTGTCTGAGGTTTAGAAGTTACATATGCTTGCTTTATAGAAAGTTGCACATGATGTAACATAAGGTCAGAAGAATATTTATAAACTACATATTTATTTAAAGAGTGGAAATATACATCAGTAAGAAATCCTGTGATCTTAAGATTAATAACTGTGTTTTCCAGGGTCCACATGGAGGCATGTGTGGAGGTTTTAGTGATGTTCCTTGGGGTAAAACAGGTGGAAGGGGCAGATATTTCCTTCAGACAAGGCATTTGTCTTTTCTCTGATTAATAGTGCAGATGTTCCCCCTACAAAATTTGAGGTTACCAAAAAGATGTTTGCAATTGCACATCATCCAGAGTAAGTATTAATAGGACGTAACTGATTAAGAATTTGAAGCTGAGGCAACCGTATTGATATTTAACACTGCAACGTTCAGTATTAGATGAATATGGATACATTGTAGCCATTAAACTAAACAACTGTAGAGTCATAGTTAGGAATATCAAACTAAATACATGTTGTATTTAAAACTGATTCATCCTTATAGGTACAAGATTATGTAATGGGATATTTGATCTGAAGTATAATAGGTTTATATTCAAAGATTTGAAAAATGTTTTATGTGCTCTAAAACTACAGACTTCAAATTAAAAAGAAAATATATATATGGTCACAAGTTTGTCAAAAATTAACTAAATTATTTTGTGTGATTCACTTTGGTATTTTTGCTTCGGATAACATATGTTTTATTTTCACTTTTTTAAAGTTATGGACCAATCTTTGGAGCTGGAGCAGACCTATGCCTTGCAAATAACTGTAATGCTAATCTAGAGAGTTATTCCAATCTACCACACTCATACGATGGAGAAAATGCTTCTTGTACTCTGCTCATGGGAAGCTATAATTTCACAGTCGTAGACTATGAAGTCTTTACAACATTAGGATAACATGCCATTTATATTTATCACTGAAATGCTTTTCGTTCTCTGTCAGCATAATTGGTAATTAAAAGTAGTAAGATATTTCACCCTTGAAATTCCTCATTATAATATCATCACTATCATGCCAAAACCATTTAAGTCCATGTCTTCATGATATTTGTGTTTAATGTGAAAATGTTCCCAACTCCACATTCTGTCAAATCTGTGTATGTGTTAATCATGTTTCACATTATAACAACACTTGAGTTCACATGCCCCAAGTTTTGTAATTTCAAGATGATGTATTACTGAATCTCATAATTGGGCTTTTGGACATACACAGTTTTGTCATGATAGTGACAGCTATATAAAGTTTCTTCTTCTTAATGTCTAGAGAATGAATTAAACTGAAAACTAATATGTAGACTTGGTGAACACTGAAGAAATAGTTATTGTATCTTTGGAAAATGGCTCAGGACTTTCTTTCTCTAAGTATGATTTTATTTGTTTCACAGAAAATCTCCTGGAAGTGTATACTTATGCAGTTGGCTAACTTCACAGAAATTACTATAAAAACTACAAATTTCTTGTATCTTAATCAAGTTTCGACACATTTGTATTGTGTCTATAAACAAATGTATTTCAATTTAATGCTCTAAAAAATCACCCCTACTTTGTGAATCTGAAAAAAATGGGCAAGAGAGCTAGATCATGTATATTTTTTAAAAGTTCTGTTTTATTATGTGATGTTAAAACTAAGCAAAATTATTTTGTTTATATCACAGTTTTTACAGTAGCAAAATATCTTTATGTAATGTGTGTAGAGGTGTGATTACTCAAACATTAGCTCTTGTATTATTGAAGAAAAGGTTATGAAATACCAAACAAAATAATATTGTATTTATCACTGATGAAAAATACTTGCTTGAGATACCACCCATTTCAAAAGAAAATGTTTTCAGTAATTTCCCTTCATTTTGGAAATGTTTTGTAAAAGGTATTATTTCATTTTATATCTCTCTGTTTCTTTGTTTATTAAGATGAACAGGATGGCCCAAGGGTTAAATTTGTTCGTGATGCATAATATTTGATTGCCAGCATCAAAACTCTTGTCACTCTAAGTGTTATGCTTACATTACCATTCATATATGCCCATAAGTTAATCTAAAACAAATGAAAATTATACTAGTTTACTGCTCTGTATTAAAAGTTATGCATTCTTTTGATTTTTGCTGATATTTTATATAAGAGTTGTTATTGAAAACAATAAATAGATCAGACACGTACCATCTATGATTTTGATGTTATAGTAATTATAATCTTTAAAACTTTTAGCTTTTGAACAAGAATTTTTATTGTGATGGACAAAAATCATGATGTTGTAAAAGCTACACTTAAAAGTTAAGAAAGTATGAACAGCTAAATGTGGGATTAAAAGAAAGAACACGCATCAGAATACAGTGTTTTATCATTTGGCGGCACCAACCAGATTATGACATCACCTGTTCACGGTGGCAACACATTGTATTGTGGCGTGTTCTCTTTTATTCCCATTTTTGAGCTGTTTATACCTTTTTAATCTTATTTATTTAAGTTTTGTAGTCCCGAACTACAGCATAGGAAGGAAAAGACTTTTCATTTTTTTCTTTTTTGTAGTTCAGTGTGATAGAAATGTGTGTGTATTAACAAATGGGTGAATGTGTAAGAAAATCCAAACTCATAAAATATTGTACACCTCCACGTATAAGGAGAGATACAGTGAAAATATGCATTTTTACCAAGTTTTAAGCACTTGAAAGATTCATTTTTTTTCAGGTTTTGCAAACTATTGTATTAATTTTTTTATGTTGTAACTTTTCAATGGCGTTTTAGAAATATTTACTCCCTTGGCCCAAAGATAGGAAATATTGTTAAACAGTGAGATTATCGGTCAGCAGAGATTTGTTGCTAAAGAGGAGAGAAGATGTGACAGTTAACTTAGAGTATATTTCTGTTCTGTCACACTGTTTTTTTCTATTTTATGTAAGGTTATGCATTTAGTTAATTGAGTACTATTTTACTGGCATATAGAGTTTTTTAAATGTTTAGTAGAACCATTGTCAAAGAGAGATTCTGATGAAGTAAAGGCATTCCGATTTTAAATTATGCCAGCATATCCACTCAAGTGAAACTTTGGGTCTACTAAGAATATTAACTGGTATGAAATAAAAAAAGAGGGAGAAATGAGCCTGTGTCTGTGCTGTTAATGGAAGTATCTTCATTGTGGTCCTTTGTTTGTTTTTGTTTTATAATATGTAATCTTAGGAAAAACTTGATATACTAATCTTGTTACATCTTAAACCTATTTAATTGACCACTTAATGCATCAATGAGTGTAGTCTAAGCTGTATTTGCTAAGAATGTTGTGGCCAAAACTGATAGTATTAAAACCGTAACAGCCCATTCCATACCCTTTTCATATTTTTATGATATGTGAGGCTTAGGTGTTTATTGTGAATGTGTAAATAATGTGTTGTTTGAGTTTCACACTTAGTTTCATGAAACTATTTAATACTTCTTCAACAGAAAACACTGTACTGATGCAAAAGATTTTGTTTCTCATGCTATATTCTATTAATTATAAAAGTAAAACTTTTTCATGCTATTTGGTCTATGCAAATTTTAAACTTTAAGTGGTCAAAATCAATTTTATCTTAACTGGTAAAATGTTGTTTCTCAGGTGTGTATAACATACCAGTCTCATTACACTTGGTCATAGAAGAAAGGAATGATCATTAAGCACTTTAACAGTTTGTACAAAAGGATGGCATCGCATCTGGTGTAGTGTTAACATGGAACATAGTTTTCTTCTGATTTATTAATAACAAAGTGAAAAAATAGGTTTTAACATTTTGCAGGAATACTTTGGTAGAATGCTTCATCGGGAGGAGGAGAAACTTAGTTTTTATCATAAAATTTGTGTTTAGAGACATAAGAGAGCAAAGCTGATTTCATCTTTCTTGTGTAACTCTTTTAAAAGCCATGTGATACGGATCCCAGAACTAGATCTGCTTTAGTTTGGGATCAGAAATGAAAGTGCCTTCTCTATATTGACATGCAGTAACACAGATCCTTAACATAGTTAAGTGTGTATCATGCAGTTGTAAAATTTTACAAGTATTTTTTGTAGTGAATACTGTTTAGGTTTTTTAACCTGCAGGTGATATTTTGGTAGTAATTTGCTATATTTTTTATATACTGTATTGATCTGATAAATGTGATTATATGGAATTTGTATAAAAAGTTGCTGTTTTTACATTATTTTGTTGTGTATGGTTAATTGTGTTCCAAGGCAATAAAGTGTTTTATACTTGTATGCTTTATGTTGTCAATACACCATAAAAAACTTAAAATGGTGGATGGTAAATATGAACTATAGGAAGAATTATCTCTGTGTAAATTTGATTTTCCTATGACACACAGATTACAAAACCTTTTGCCTTCACCAACCTTTTGTATATGTATGTTGTATTTCTGAACATACATATGCGTAATAAAAAACATTATGTACGGATGGCAGTGCCAAAAGAATGCAAACGAAAATATAGGGATGACAAAGCTATATATAGATCGCCTCTACATAATATTATGGTCATATCAGGGTAGGAATCAGTGTAGTATAACTAAGAGCCTAGGACTAAGGTGCAAGAAAAATCCAAGTTGATTGAAAAGATGTCTTGATTATTACAGACTCTCGCTACGAAATCGGTCAAATTGACCGATCTCATAACGATTTTGTACTCGAGCGTTGTACAGTGTAACATTAAATTATAATATTGAAAGTCATGTAAAGAGGATCTATGTGTAACTGTATCATCCATATATTCTTCTTTGCATTATTTTTAGCACTGCTGTCCCTACATCATTTTACACTTACAAATGTTTAATATTTGTTTTTGTGACTTTTCTTCCACTGACTGAAAGTTAGTGTATCCTTCGATTCAAAAATAATATATGGATTGGCTCCCTAAAAACAAATTGTATAGTGTA
>NW_013672289.1:39500-40932 GCF_000517525.1 Limulus polyphemus
TGACACACAGATTACAAAACCTTTTGCTTTCACCAACCTTTTGTATATGTATGTTGTATTCCTAAACATACATACGCGTAATAAAAAACATTTAGAAATGTAAAGTTATGTAAGGATGGCAGTGCCAAAAGAATGCAAACGAAAATATAGGGATGACAAAGCTATAAATAGATCGCCTCTACATAATATTATGGTCATATCAGGGTAGGCATCGATGTAGTATAACTAAGAGCCTAGGACTAAGGTGCAAGGAAAATCCAAGTTTATTCAAAACATGTCTTGATTATTACAGGCTCTCGCTACGAAATCGGTCAAATTGACCGATCTCATAACGATTTTATACTCGTGCGTTTTACAGTGTAACATTAAATTATAATATTGAAAGTCATGTAAAGATGATCTATGTGTAACTGTATCATCCATATATTCTTCTTTGCATTCTTTTTAGCACTGCTGTCCCTACACAATTTTACACTTAGAAATGTTTATTATTTGTTTTTGTGACTTTTCTTCCCCTGACTGAAAGTTAGTGTATCCTTCGATTCATAGATAATATATGGATTGGCTCCCTAAAAACTGATTGTATAGTGTACAAAGCAACTGAGTATTCTACATGTTACAGTCACCTAATATTCATCTGTTATTAACTGGTGACTCCTGTTTCACCCTGTACTTAAGCCTTTTAAAGGAACACCAGTTTCTGTAAAAAGCTAGCATCACTGGGTAATGATAACATCGTTCACACCAGAATTACGTGTTTTCATTACTACCAGTTATTACGACTAAGCGATGACATCGTACCCTGACCAGAAACACACACAATGGATTTAGGTTTAACCCGATGACTACCAGTACTAACTTTCTTAGTAGGCAATGCAAGTGTGCATTTGTGAATTGAAAAAATGATAGAGAACTTATCTTTTAATGGATTTCTCATTTTATTTTTATAAATAGTAGCATAACATTCAATTATTTGTACAAAATTGTATTCTTTAATGAAGTTTAAAGAGAAATTTAATGAAAAAATTCCTAAAATACGTTTTAGACTGTAAATAAGCGCCCTCTAAGAAGAAAGGTTTTTTCAAAAAAATTTTAAAGATATTTCCTTTCACTTCAGCACTGGTCCTGCCATCTATGATTGGTATCTAAACCTTTTTCTTGTCTGTTTTCTTTATAAAACTGCGTCTGGGCGTGTTAAACCTCAGTTGTAAAACTTTTAGCCAATCCTAGTCGAAAGTGTCAATTTCAGTACCAATTATTCCAATTGCTGTATCTCCTATTTGACAAATCATAGGATGATAAGGAAAGCACGTGATGAAACGTTGTTTTCTGGATTTTACAATATGAATGTGGGTGGTGTTGATAATAGTAACTGCCATTTTATGTAGAGGTTGTATTTAGTACTGGCCAATAGGGCTTTTCTATAAGCGTT
>NW_013672289.1:41830-42767 GCF_000517525.1 Limulus polyphemus
TTTAGCGAAGACTCACGATTTGCTGTACGTGGGTTATCTTGGTAAATGAAAGTTTTATTCCTGTACGGTTCTTTTATATATGTGTTAAAACTCAGTGTACAAGTGACAACAATAAAGCTAAGTTGGGGTGCTAATACATGAAGGACTTAAGTTTCAAATTCCAACATAAATCTTGCCTATAATGAGAGGAATGTGACCAGACTAATATTTTAAGTGTTATGAATTGACTTTCTTCGTAATTTATGGTGTCTGTATCGTTTGGTAATCTCTTGTAGCAGGATGTAACAAGGATTAGGCGGTGTTATTGAAACCACCTGTTCTGTAGGCTGTTAAAACTCACTAGTAGTGGCAATTAGGTTTCTCGGTATAGTGAAACAACATACAAGGATATGTGTTGAAATAAACTTGTTTGAAAGTTCAAAGAAATGATATTCAAGTACCGAAAAGCTTTCTTGTTATCATATCGATAGTAATGTTGAAATGCGTCCGCGCTGGGCTGAACGAGAGTGACCCCCAACAGGGGTGAGATAGTTACGGACAACGTACAAAGGTCACGCTGATGACCCAACGGTTTATGCGGCACAATAAACAAAAGTACGGCTGCAATGAAACATAAAAATAAACTTGAAATAAAAATTTATTTATGAAAGAAAATTAAAATGTTTTTGTGTACATATATAAACATGAAATCTTAGTTAAAAACAAAAATACTCATTTATTGGTTAGGTTTATTTACAAATATTATTTTTGGGTCTTGTATATTACCGAAACCATAAGGAGAGTATGTGATTATTAAAAAATTAAAAATAGATCAAATTTGCACTTTATGGACGACACAGTTTTTTTGTACTAAAACATAAAAAGTAATCAGTTCAAATCTGGAACAAATATAAATATTGTAATCATTTCTTATAAATAATATTTCCTAACGTAATTT
>NW_013672289.1:43560-46631 GCF_000517525.1 Limulus polyphemus
TATTGACCGTCACACATATAATGCCACCACGGCATGTTTGTTGTGATGGGGATTCGAACATGCGACCTTCACCTGGCCATGCCGGACCCGCTACATTATGGACTACCTGAGCTATATCCACCGCGGGAGACTTAACGCTGATCCACCGGGGATTGCTGGTGAAATGTAATTTTTATCAATTATGTAAAAATCATATACAAATAAAACATGAGGTTAAAGATTAATATTATTTGTTTATTTGAACGCCAATGATTTATTCATATTTTTACACGAATTAATATCACTAGTTTTCTCGTCGGCGACAGAATCTTTAAAATTCTAAACCTTATACCATTTAGATATGTTTTGTATGAACAATTTCGAGCTACAATTAATATATATATATGTAAGACTTTTATTTTTTCAGATTCTAATGTTATCCGGTGGGACTTCGGTATATTTACGAATTTACAACGCAAAATCTGGGGTTCGATTCGTGAGTTAGCAAGAGAGTGGATATTTTACTGGGGGTATTTCAAAAGCTAAATATTATCTTACTCCTGTTTGATTTAGTTTCATGCTGTTGAACTAATATATGGTTGTGATCAATTATATTTAGTTTCATAACACATTCAGGTCTTTAGATTGTCGCCTTGACAAAAAAACGTGGCGTGGGTGACCGGATATAGCTTTGTCAACGTACGGAAAATGAAGTTAAATGGGTCACGCAAAGAAAGCAATACAAATATGATTGACCAGCAGAACCGAAGTACATGTAGATTCAAGTGACTTAAGCCTTTTTTTTTCATTATTCGCAAGAGCTAAGTGTAGTGTATTTTATAACCTGTTTGTTTTAGAGAAAAGCCATATTGAACTATCTGCTGTGTCCACCGCGGGGTTTCAACTCATTGATTGTTGCAAGTTTTGTTCTATAAACCTTATCTATGAGGTATCCCCATAAAAAAAAAGTTTAGTGGTGTGAGGTCTGGTGAACGTGGAGGGAATTCAATGCTACCTCTTCGCCCAATCCATGTGTTCGGCAGATTTTCGTCATGATAGGCCCTCACATCACGATGGTAGTGGGGAGGTGCTCCATCTTGCTGGAAATAAAACTCCTCATCTCCAAATTGCTCTCGAATTTCTTGGAGATCGGTGGAGACTTTCCAGCAGCCCTGCTTCTCTTGTAGGACTGGTGGACGACCGCGGTCTTCCGGAACGCTCTTTATGGACACCTTGAACAGTTCCATCTGCTTCAAACTTGTCTCTGATGCGAGTAATGGTGAGTCGCGTAGGTGGATCTGTTTGAAACTCCCTACTAAACAGTCTTTGCACTTCAGCTACGTTCTCGCACTCCTAATAGCACTTTAGGATACATTTCATTTTCTCAAAGCTTAGTCTTCCTTCTTCCATTACTTCAAATCAGTTGCACCTGTAAAGAAAGAAAGTTTAAGTGAATTATGGGCTCTGAAAGATTCTACACTTGTCTTCTTTAACTTGAGTTATAAACTTAGATATATCTTAATAAACACTGTATTTATAATCATTCAAATTATGTATACATTTTGTGGGACACCCTGTATATAGTTTGCTGACTCTATGATATAGCAGGCGAAACCTTAACAAATGACTGATTAAGCCTGAAATGATGTTTAACAGGTGAGAATGAATAATTACGGGATTTAAACTTGCATGTGTTAAATAGAAATTTCGACACATATCTAATAAGGTTATTAAATAAGAACAAGGTAATAACAGGATTTGAATATTTAAAAGAACTGGGCGTGGCTAAGCGGTAGCGTGCTTAGATTATGAATATGAGAGTTTATGGTACGCGGACTGTTGACACATAAACGCGCTCAGAGTTGAGTTAAAAATGACGGTTAAATCCCACTTTTTGGTCAGAAAAGAGTTGGTGGTGGATGCTATTGAGTTCCTTCTCTTCATGTAGTTTATCAGGTCGAAATTAAGAACGGCTGTGCACAGATAACGTCCCTTGTATGACTTTGTCGAAGTTCAGAGACAATTATTTAAAAAGTGGACATGGCTAAACTGTTTAGGCTTTTGGTTTGTTTTGAATTTTGCGCAAAGCTACGCGATGGCTGTATGCGCTAGCCGTCCCTAATTTAGCAGTGAAAGACTAGAGGAAAGGGAGCTAGTCATCACCACCCACTGCCAACTCTTGGGCTACTCTTTTTACCAACGAATAGTGGGATTGACCGTCACTTATAACGCACTTACAGCTGAAAGGTCGAGCATGTTTGGTAGGCCGGGGATTTGACGGAGATTGCGAGTCGAGCTCCCTAACCACCTGGCCATGCCGGGCCACCTGCTTAGGCAAATTTTAAAATTGATTGTACAATTCATAAGATACTGTTTGACAAAAATAAAATTGAAAAAAGAGAATGTGCCAAAATACCAAATGAAATGATTCGTGATGTTTGCAATTCCATCTGTCATCGTTATCAGAACGGTCATCAGTTCGAACACCTGCGATAACTCAAAATATTCTACTCTTGTCTTCTTTAACTTGGATTATAAAACTCAGATATATCTTAATAAACATTCTATTTATAATCATTCAAAATGTGTATACATTTGTTTGGGACACCCTAAATATCTATGGATGGCCAAGATACTCAATAGGCATAATATGAATATGCACGCTAAAAACTCAACAATGACAGAGAGTTTTACTTTAAAAGATGATTGCCACTCACTTTGATTTATTTCTCTACCCAACAAGGCAAGAAACCGTCGCTAATATACCAAACCAGAGTGACCAACCCACCAACTTGTTCATCTTTCTTCTTGTTTCAGTCGAGAGCAAGTACTACTTTATTACTATCGTCATTTTAACCCATTGACTACTGGCTACTAACTTTCTTAGTAGCCAATGCAAGTCTTGCTATTTGTCATTCCAACAATAAAACTACTGGTTAAAAAGTTTTAAAACTTCGTAATGACTTTAATAAATGTGTGTAGTTTAAGAAACATAAAGCCCGTTACTTCTGATAAGTTTATTTTTTTTGCATTATGATCTATAATATCTTGGAAAATTACGTTAGGAAATGTTATTTATAAGAAATGATTAC
>NW_013672289.1:47415-49136 GCF_000517525.1 Limulus polyphemus
ACTGGATATACACGATTTTTTACTTTCACACTTACTTACTTGATTAATCAATTAGTCTTCTCCTGTTTACGCTGGTTATTTGACCCGTTCCGAAAACAATAAGACTATCTTTCTGATCAGACAGTTCTTCTGAATGATGATAAAATTAATTCAAGTGAAAACAATATTAGATAATTTGTATTTTTATATCACAGCTACTTAGGTAATCTGCCGCTATCTCTAATTTTGAACTACTAACCAGAGGGAAGACAGCTAGTCATCTATGCTAAAGGATTCACTGTCACTTTTAAAATCACCCACAGGCGAACATTTTGCGATATTTTACGGATTCAAACCCAGTTTGCCAGCTCCAAAATCTAGAGCACTAGCATAGGACCAACGCGTGCCCTTCTTAAATAACTTTTGCTTAAATAAACAATTTGTACTCTTAATCCTTGCCCTCAGTTCTTATTTGTAAATGACTCATATAATATTCTAATTCACACCATAGCATTTGGTGTTCATGCACTTTGATATTATGAATAATGTTTAACCCAGTTTACTGTGTCTGCTGTATTCCAGCCGGCCTAATGAACCCTGATATCGGACGAAAGACCTCGTCGGCACTAGATATTGCAGCTATAATATGGTTGACATATTATAATACATTTTAATCCTAGCTCCTTTAGGAATTGAACTGTCTTAGTTCTAGAAATTATAATTCATTTAATATTTTAAGTTGTTTTAGTCCTAACTTCTTTAAGGTTTTAAATGATTTTAGTCTTAGTTTCTTTAAGTTTACTATGCGAATCGTTTCTTTTTGTTACTTTTGTACTTTCTGCTATCGTGAATCATTAACACGCAGAACGACGCATGTATTCACTAAATATTTACAGCTAAGAAACTTTAATAATTCTAAGAACTTAAGAATGAAAGTAGATTAATTGAGAAAGAATAAACTAGTTTTATTTAAGAAAAGGCTTGTATCGCTGAAGTTTTTCGGAAAGAATTTCTACGAAAAATTAACAAACGAACACAGACGTAACACTTTTAAGATTTTAAATATTTTCAGTTCTATTAGTCCTAGCTCCTTTAAGATTTTTAATTGTTTTAGTTCTATTAGAGATACTTGAATAACAGACAGGGAGATAGAGACAGATAATAGAGTCAAGCCGTAAGTAAAGTGCGTGAATCGTTGTGAATTATAGCATGTGTATAAGTTAAAGTGATTGTGGAAATTAAGTGTATTGCAAAGGGTGACACAGTGCAGCGGCGGGCCGGATGAACTGTTCTCACGGGCCGTAGTTTGGTGACCCCTGATCTAGAACGTTCGTGATGGCTCGAGCGTTTGCCAGACACGCCCTCTATTTTGTATATATAAGACCGGCGAGAAGTGACGGCATAAATGAGCTAAAATAAAATGATTTATATGGAAATATCATAGATTGTAGATAAACTTACTATGTAAAAAAAAATAAAGTAAGTGTAAGTAAAAATTTCCAATCTGATTTTTGCATCTGACAGTAACATAAGTTTTAGGAAAATCAGTGAAATAAAAAATCCGGCAACTTTGGATATCAGAGCGCTTTTTGTGTAAGTTCCTGCAATGAGAGTTCATTCCTGCAGTCGCCTCTGATAACTTAACTTCCAGGTATTTGTTTCTCCATCTATTGAGAGATAACTAAACTTCCAAGTATTTGTTTCTCCATCTATTGAGAGATAACTAAACTTCCAAGTATTTG
>NW_013672290.1:0-2943 GCF_000517525.1 Limulus polyphemus
GTTATAAAAGCATTACTTTATATATATATATATAAAGTAAGAGAAACAGTGGGATATATATATATAAAGTTTTGACATCCAATAGTGAAAATTATGAATTCCAAAGAATGCACTCTTGAAAATTATCCATTAACTAGGGGAATCAGATTTGATATTTCTCACATGTATTTGATAATCATTGATGTGAATTTTAAGTACTAAAATGCATCAAAATGCAGGATTTTGGGTGCCGGACCCCCCTTACTTGGCTTCGATTATTTTCAGGATCTTTAGGAAAGGGACACTTTCATCTCTGAAAATAACACCACTGCACAACTACCAATTGTCAGATGTCGATCTTGACATATAAATCGTTGAGGAACTCAAAACCATTGGCTACAAAAACAAAGTCGAGCAAATAATTTCATTTAAAACAAAACAAAAAACACCCCATGTGAAAGTAACCGTTAAAAACATAGAAGACCACTTTTCTTCAAGAAACACTACACTGAACCTGATAAAACAGATATCACAGTGCTTTAACTTCCAAAAGCTTGGGCACAGCAAACTTTACTACAATGCTCCCCCTAAATTTGTTAGGTGCTCAGGCCCCCACGACATAGCCAAATGACCGACCTAGTTACCTGCACGCCTCTAAGTTGTTAGGTGCTCAGGCCGCAACAACATAGCCAAATGCCCAAACGAGCGTAAACAAGTTACCTGCGCAAAGTACCAGGGCACCAACATTGAAAGCTACAGAGTATGTCCTAAAAACACGCAAGTTGGGGATAGAGTTCTCTTTAGAACTAAAAAGACACAACTTCCACCAATGACACAAAACATGGAATTTCCACCTCTATCCCGACCACAATGTCAGCCACTGCTCGAAACACCTCCTGAATACACTAATATGCACAACACTACCACACTTCAGTTCCATCTAACCCAAATACACTATCGAGCATAACTCGCCTCTAACACCATGCTAAGTTCACTGTAAACCTTCTTTCAATGCTAGTAAAACTTAGCGTATTCCCATATTTCTCTACACGGGCTGAATGTTTAAAAGCTCTCTGCGTAATCGCCAGATGCAACTTTCCCTTACCCAACCTCATGCCACATCTCACTCAGAAGAACCCAATGCACTCAACATTCACAGACACAATAAAAATAATGCACCTTAACTGTCAAGGTGTCTTAGTCACCAAAAAATTTAAATATTTAACATAAACAAACAAGTAAATGCCAATATCTTGATAATTATCTGATTACCTTCACATTCAAATTAGATTACTAACCAGGATAACCTATCATTATCCATACACAAATAGGAACATCTGAAGTACCATAAAGCCTACTAGCTTACTTATAACATTCATGTTTAAATAGCTCTCTCCAATGTTAGTATTAATCTTCCTTCGTTTGTAGCTTACCCTGAAGTTACTGGATGTAATTTTTACAAAATGGGAGCTCTGTTCATCAAATGCCACTGGTCAAACAAGAGGTACTACCCAAGTAGTCTAGTCAACACTTGACTAGACAAGACTTCAAGCACAGCATGGACAAGTTAAACTGCAATTTACGGGTGATCTTGCAAAATTAAACGTAGATTGTGCTATAAACAGTAAGGGTAAACACACAATGAAAAAATGCAATAAACAAAGTACATCTTTTACACCTTAATAACAATAATTTGAATGTGTAATTTCAAGATAACATGTTTGTTGTACATAATGTACACTTTGTTTTTTGGAAAATGTTAATAGTTACTTAAAATACTTTATAAAAACTTTTTTGCAATAAAAACATTAGGTTTATGCATGCAAATATGTCACTTACAATACTGTCCTTTTCTGCTTATTTGATTTGATAAAACAGTGTGTTCCTCTAATGTTTAAAACCAATTATATTGTTAACAAAAAATTAACTTATAGGAACCTAAATAAAATTTTGAATCACTCAATGCTGTATTCCAGGCATTAAATCCTGAAGTTAAGTTATTTCATGATCTCGAGGAACTAAGAAACTTTGTTTCACAAAGTGTACTAACATTTTCAGAGAAAATTGCTCTGGTCATTAAGTGATGCTGAACTCAAAGAAAAATTTTAACAGGTCTTGAAATGTAGCAAAATAAGCAGTGATAAAAAAACTAATCATTCAGCAACACCTGCCTTGACTTTTTACCCGAGGCAATAAACTATATTGATAAAAGAATTAATAAGACAACAATGAAAATATGAAATATTCTAATCCTAATGTTTGCCTTAGCCAAAATACACCACAATTTAGTGATCTTCCCCTTAACTCATTAGCATGGGCATGGGACTAACCTCATGACCATTTTGTGCTTTTTATAGTTTTCATGCTATAAAATACGATGCATATCTTAACAAAATTTGGCAGATTTTCAGTAAACATTACAAGGCTTTCTTACACCAAATATAATTTTTTTTTTATTAAGTTTTAAGGTTTGTTAACCAATGTTTTTCTCGTGACTTTCTTTTCACATGTTGCCTATCCAACATGCAAAGTAGTTTTATACATCAGAAAATTTTCAAATTTCACAAGCAATATCTTTGTAATGTCCAGATACTTATCAAGTGTTTCTTAAAAAAAAAACAAAAAAAACTATTTTGTCTGTTATTTTCACTAACAAATCTCTGTACAGGTTCGGTAGATTTGACCGATCTTCCAACCACCATAAAAAATTAGGAAATAAATATAAATTATGTTTCTTTCATTCTAGAATAACAACAGATTATAACATGAAAATGTAAATGTTTAGAATAAATAGCTTAAATCTCGTAATATACATTTATATATTATTTTTATTATATTGACCTTTCACCTGTGCTTGGCTAATAATACAGAAGTTACAACGGCACAGCTCACATGCACTCATGTTACCGTATCAAACAACATAAATGTGACCTTCTGTCTGTACAAAGTAACCTGTCTTGGCTG
>NW_013672290.1:3832-18850 GCF_000517525.1 Limulus polyphemus
TACATTATATATGTATATAAATTATTGTTATAATTATATAAATAATTTCTTTAAGTTATTTTTCCTAAAACATAGAATAGTAAATAAAGAAGCAAGTATGAAAGAGATAAAGGACTTGGTTTCAACTGCTTTTCTACCTCATTTTCTATATGTTTCAGCTCTTCTCCCACCTCTTCCATTCCCCGAAGTCATATCTGATAGACTTCAGTTCCTGTAAGAAAAATACTTCATTGAAAAAAGATAGTGTGTCTTCTACGTGGCTTATTACAATTAATTTAAACACACTTGTGCACAACTGATCAGTTAAATAGTGTCAGTCAGATTTCTCAGAAGTCTAACATGTTTAAACATCATTTCAAATGTGCAATAAACAGCAAGAACCAAATATGTTACAAAAAGAACTATTTCGGTAAGTAGCATACGTGGGTGGAAAGATCACCTATTCACTTATCTAATCACCTAATCGTCTGAGTTTTGCACAAATCACTTTTGTACTGTAAACAATCCTAAGCCATAATGTAAACTTATAGCTTTCAAGCCTTTTGCTTTTCTTAGATAAAAATGAGAATGCCAAATTCACATGTCATATCCCTCCAATCACATCCTGTTTTGTTTAAAAGACAATAATTCTTTCCTAGATAGGCTTTTGCATTATTAATAATCAACAGAAAGAGAAGAACTGGTTCTACTGAATTTACTAGATTAGTTTGTTCAACTAACAGTTTTTCAAATATTTGGCCTCAGTTTTATCATTTGACAATTAATCAACCAGCTAATGAAATTTTTAACCCGTCAATAACTTAGTTACAGAGCCAGTTAAACTAATAGTTTTAGGACAATTTTTGTTTTGTGTAAAAGTATGGTTACATTTCTTCATCTTCAGGACAGCAAAAACAAAGATCCAAATAAACTAAGTATTGAATTTCTTGTTTTTACATTTTTTTCCCCTATTAAAAAAGTAACTAAAATGTGAAAATTAGAAACTTATTAGGTTAGGTAAAAACTTATAAAAAATTAAATTACTTGTGATAGCAAGTTACAATATGTAATCATTCTAAAAATGGAATAAACAAAGAAGCATCTTTAATCTGCAAAAAGCATATAATGCAGAGTACAGAGATTAAATACATTATATTAAAACTGTTTTTGAGCCTTACTACATCATAACATCCATGCCTCCACTTCTAGTCATGCTGAAGACTTACTTTTCTACCATAAAAAATTAACCACTTCCATCTTCTCTTGTATCAACAGACCTAAAGGATAATGTAGAACTATCAGTGTTGTCTTGTTATACTTTTAACTGTAATTCTTTATATTACTACTTCTATAATCCAGTTTATACTAACATCAGTTAACATGTGAAATCAATGATCATTCATCAGTCATATGCAATAACATCATCTGCTGGTATTTATAACAATCAAATGCACAAATGTTACAGTGGACTTTATATTTTTATTTTGGCAACAAATACAAGAAATTATTTGTTTTTAATACCTTACTGGCACAAAGTATACTTAACTTTTATCACATTGATCACTAAATAAAACAAATTCTCCTAAGAAAAAAATCCTGTGATAGTCAGGATATTTTGTTTGTTTTATTTCCTTCCAATTAACTGTGAAAAATCAGTAACCTATTTAACTTTATGATGCCCAGATTCTTCCCCCATGAGGAAAGATCACCCATTCACTGGAGCTATGAGCTGATCATCTGAATTTGGCATAAATCACTTGTACTATAAATGATGCTGACATATGTAAATTCTAGCCTCCAAGTTTCTAGATTTATTTAGATGTAAGTAAGATGTCAAAATCCCATGCCATGCCCCTCCTGTCACATCCACTATTTCAAAAAACATTCAATTCTTTCTGACATATGTTATTGGATTGTTCATAACCTATAGATGCATAATATTTGGTTTGGCTGAATTTTCTATTAGACTAGCTTGTTCAGCTGACAGTTTTGAAATGTTCAGCCTCAGTTTCATTGTTTGACAATATGGACATTGAATCAGCCAAGTAACAGATGAGCTTAATGCAAAAAAAAGTGGTCTACAAAATATAGGTATTAAATTTCTTGTTTTTAGTTTATGTTTATTTGCTGTTAAAAATAACTAGAATGTAAAAATTAGAAAATTAGATGATGTAAAAAAAAAAGTAGCTTAATCATAGCAAGCACATCACAAAGCATGACAGTAATTAACCTGACAATGTGTGCCATTTACTAGGCTCTTTGTTTATACAAAGCTGTCCTATGTAATAGATTGGCTGTACCCTGAGAAGGTCTAAGTGCAACTGTAAAGCACCAAACTAAATACAAGGTCTAATAGCTTTGGCTGTAAAAATACATTGTGTTTGTGTAATAATCTATTACAATATGTAGTTATTTTAGAATGAAAAAAAAACTGTTCATTTTACCTTACATTGCTGGTTTCACTACAGTTATTTAGGATAGATAAAATAACATAAAATACTTTACTGAAAAATAACTTTTGGTATTAGTTTAGGATGTTCTTAAGATTATTCATGTGAAAAATGGAATAAGAAAAAATGTGTATTCAACACAAAAACCACCTTGCATTCAGACTAGTTAAAAGTCTCAATCAAACTGACTGAATAAATTCAGTGACAAATCTTTAATAAAAGTACTTCATTGAAAATTTACTTTTGATTCTGCAAACTTTTTTACACTTGATAAAAGCTTGCAAAATTCTGTAAAGATACACATTACAAATTCATATTAACAGTAAACAATAATTTTCGAATATAGAATCAGCCCAAAAAGCCTACCCTGTGTACATATCATTACAAATGAAAAATAAAAGCAAAGAACATATGGAATCTTACATTTAACAAAAAAAATCCCCTTTCTTATAAGTAAATGTTTGAATAACAACTGCTTACAGAGTGATCCAAAGTAGAAGATAAAAGCACATCAGGACTTGATTCATCTGCTTTTCTACCTCACGTCCTAGTTGTTTCAGTTTTCCTTCCTCCTCTTCTATTTCTCGATCCCACTGTTGATGGAATTCAGGTCCTGCAAGATGCACATTTAATTGAAAAAAGTTGTTTAGCATCTTCTACAGGATTTGTTATAAATAACTTAAATGAACTTGTGGACAACTGATCAGTTAAATAGCATCAGTCAGATTTCTCAGAAGTCTAACATGTTTAGACATCATTTCAAAAATACAACAAACAGCAAGAACTAAATTTGTTATGAAAAGAAAAAAGTACATTGTTTCAATAACTAGTTTTTGGGGGTAGAAAATCCCCCCATATGCTAGATCTACAAACAAGTACTGAAGACCATGTGTGTATCCAAATCTAACACATGTCACATTATAAAGATATTTATTTGTACATCCCAATTGTATCCAAAGAAATTAGATAGGTAGATATGTAGCCCCTTCCTGTTGTTTGGGAGGGACTTTAAGTACTATCCAACTTCTTTCTTACTATATGGATTCAAGATCACAATAATCCACCAGCAAATATTATTCACGTTACTATTGCTCTTGGGATTCCATCTAAAAGTTAAGATTTCAAAGTTGGTACTGCTAAATAAAAAATTTGTGGAGAAACAAAGGAAGTTCTGGTAGTTGCACAGTTTGCATACCATTTGCAGTCATACACCTTTTCAGAAAAAGAAAAGCATTATCCATCCTTCAACTTTATTCTGCAGCATTGTTAACGCATTTGACAGTGAACTAAAGAGTTGGAATTTATGTAAAAATTCGTTAATACAGTTTTACACAAACATCATTCATTAGTTTCAATGTTTTTATACTTATGTAAATTTTATACTTACAGAAACTGAATTTTCAAAAAAGTTTCAATCTATACTTTAATTATAATTATAGGCTTTTCTTAGCTTGCCTTTTACTCTGCTATTCAAAGAAACATAGCAACTAGACAGTAAGTAACATAGCAACTAGACAGTAAGTACTTCAGTAATACTGATCAGCAACAAGTTGAAACAAGTTTAGAAAATAGGATTTTTTATAAATTAATTAATAACAAACTTTTTGACATATTGAAGTTGATTCTGTGCAGGCAAACAAATTTTATTTTGCCACAGTAGAGCCAGTTCCTGCAACTCCACCAATTCTTCTGAACATACAAAAACATCCTGCTCATATTAAATGGTAATGTGTTATAAGATGCTCCCTAAACTGGATCAGTTTTATTTTTAGGTACTAATATCAAACTTAAAAGAAAGGTGGAAGTCAGGAAAATAAAACAAACACTTTCAAGTATTATGATAAACATGAATATAGTATATATACATTACCTGGTATTGTGATCTGCGTTTGTTATTGTGCGTGACTTTTTATGCATACATTTTATGAATCAACCTTTATGTTACAAATAAATGTTTGTTTTTATTAATTGCAAGTATTTTCTAGTGTAAATAAAAGTTTAATTAATATTTTGTTCTTCGTTCATTTTATTGGAGTTTACAATAATACAGCTATGTTCTTTACTTCAATATTTTTATAAAGTTCAAACACATAAAATTTGGAATGATGTTAATTTTCATTACGTAATATAAAGAATATGCATAGGGTCGGATTGGTAATTTAAAGGGCCAGCCCGGCCAGTATCTCTAATAGTGCCCCAGTAATTTTTCACGTGCTTCATACTGGCTAAACAAGAATGAATCAATTGCTAGGTGGGTCAATCCACCCCTAAATATGAAAGAAATGCATTATAAAATGAGTTTATAAACATTCTATATTACAGTTATTTCACTGCAATATTACGAATATTAGTTTTATTTTGGAAGCAATGTTATAAACATGTAAAATTACAACTTTTCTGACTTTCGGTCTATTTCAAACATGACTAATGTTGGTGAAGTCAGCTGGGCTTCCTCTAGAAACTAATATTTATTTACTATATAGAAGACAAATTTATAACTGTTTCATCGCACACTATACAGTATTTCCTGGAACGTTCCTTTGGCTGCTAAAAGAGAAGCACAAGACACCTATTATTACAGCAGCCAGGTTTTACATTTTATTTGTTGAGCTAAAGGTCAAATGTTGATTTGAAATCAGGCCGAAATGCTTTGTTATGGGACCACTGGGGAGGAAGTAGTCTGAATGGAATCTGACCCTCCAAGGTCGCACACAACTACAATGTACCTATCCAGACAGACAAACAGCTATGGGACCACTTATTTTTCAGTCTAAAGTAAAAAAAAAATCTTATAAACTGCAATGTATAATGAAATATAAATGTAAAAAAAGTTATTTAAAATTTTGAATCACTCAATACTGCATTCTAGGCATTAAATCCTGATCCCAGCAAGTTATTTCACGATCTGGATGGATGATGAAACTTTCTGCTCCACAAGGTATAGAGAGATTTTCAGAGAAAATTGCCCTGGCCATTAAGTGATGGTAAACTTGGAGAACAATTTGAACATCACTTGAAATGTAGTAAAATCAGAGATAAAAACTAGTCATTAAGCAACACTGCCATAACTTTTTACTCAAGGCAATAAACCAGATTGATAAGACAACAATAAAAATAGAATATATGAAATATTTTAATCTTAGTGTTTGTCTTAGACAAATTAAGCCATGCTTCAGTGATCCTTCCCTCCAAGAAAATTTTGATATAATTAAAGTGGCTAATCAATATGAATGCATCTCTATGAAAACTAATTGGTGAGATGAATTTTCTGGTTCACAAATTCCATAAGACAGTTGAGTTTTGAGCTTTTGTTGAATTATGAAAATGCAGTTGAAGAAGAATGTTGTAAATAGTTAGCAATCATTGCTTTGAACTCACTGTATTCCTCGTAGTACTGCATTTGTTGAACGTTTTTTTTTTCACATATAACAAATGTTAAGACAAAGGCAAGAAACCATCTTAGCCCATTTTATGTGCAAGAATAGACATACAATAAGAAAATTTTTTCCCAAGGTTTTGAAGTTACAGAAAAAAATGTTAGTACTTTTCACAAGCCAAATAAACAAGAACTGTTACAAAAACTGACACAGTGGATTTTGATGTAGAGTCATTTGATGAAATTCTTCTATTGCATTTTAAACTTACTTCAGGTAAGCTGAATTTTGAAAATAAATATTTATATTAGTTATATTAAAATATGAACTATCTGGGTATTATTTCTACAAATATGTATTTGTCCCCTTCTTTGGTTTGAATATCCAGTTTTTAAGAACAGGGCACCTGCCAAACCTGCATGGAATTATATGTGTTATCTTGTTATAGTTTCAACAGTACTTCTTTATATTACTACTTCTATAACTCAGTTTATACTTGCATCAGTTAACATGTGAAATCAATGATCATTCATCAGTCATATGCAATAACATCATCTGCAGATATCTATAATAATCAAATGTACAAATGTTAAAATGGACTTTTTATATTTTATTTTGGCTACAAATCCACAAAAGGTTTTGTTTTTAACAACTTACTGTCAAAAGTAAGTTTAAGTTTCATCACCAAATACAACAAATTCCAATCCAGTAAGAACAATCCTCCAGGAGCCAGGATATATCTGTTTTATTCCATTTTTCTTAAATTCACTAATTAAACTAACTTCAAAAGACCACAAAGCTTTAGTTAAATAGAATTTGAATTTAAAAACTTCAGAATCACATAACTACCAATAGTTCCATAACCAGTATATGAATCCTATAAATATTGCATGCAGTAAGAGAATCCACTTAAACCTCGTATGGTGAAAAATTAAAACATTTCAAGATCATCTTGAACATAATTAACTATTCATTACTTTGTAAAGCTGTGAACCAAATGACTTTACCTTTTCTCTTTTTAATGGAGTCATTAAAGAAAACTAAGCATTTATCATGTAATAAATTGGGTGGTCTCAACTTATATCTTCCCATTAACTTAAACTGGGACACCTTTCTTATAAGTAAATGTTCAAACAACTGCTTACAGAGTAGTTCAAATTAAGACAATAAAAAAAATTAGCACTCACATAAAGGACTTGGTTTCACCTGCTTTTCTATGTTTCAGCTCTTCTTCCATTTCTTGAACCCATATCTGATGGACTTCAGTCCCTGTAAGAAGGATACTTCATTGAAGAAGGATATTGAGTGTCTTCTACATGGCTTGTTACAAATAATTTAAACATACTTGTGCACAACTGATCAGTTAAATAGTGTCAGTCAGATTTCTCAGAAGTCTAACATGTTTAGACATCATTTCAAATGTGCAACAAACAGCAAGAACTTAATATGTTATAAAAAATACTTTATTTCACAAACTAATGCGTGTGGATGGAAAGATCATCTATTCACTATCTATTAGCTGATCACACAAGTCTTGCAAATCACTTTTGTACTGTAAACAATGCTAAGTCATAATGCAAGTTTCTTGCTTTACTGAGATATAAATAAGAATGCCAAATTCACATGTCATATCCCTCCAATCACATCCTGTTTGTTTTGTTTAAGACAACAATTCTTTCCTAAATATGCTTTTGCATTATTAATAATCAACAGAAAGAGAAGAACTGGTTCTACTGAATTTACTAGATAAGCTTGTTCAACTAACAGTTTTTCAAATACTTTGCCTCAGTTTTATTGTTTGACAATTAATCAACCAGCTAATGAAATTTTTAACCCTTCAATAACTTAGTTAGACTATAGTTTTAGGACATTGTATTTTTATGCATGCTAGTATTTTGTTTTAAATTTCATACTTGATATTTAAAATAATGTTTTTATGGTACACCAACATATTAACATAAAAGTATGGTTACATTTCTTCATCTTCTGGGCAGCAAATACAAGGATCCAGACAAACTAAATTTCTTATCGCATTTTTTTCCCCCTATTAAAAAAAAGTACAGAGGTTAAATATATTATATTGAAACTGTTTTGGAGGCTTACTATACATGCTTCCACTTCTAGTCATGCTGTTTGTTTATTCCATTTTTAGAATGACTACATATTGTAACTTGCTGTCACAAGTAATTTAATGGTAAAGATTAATAACACATTATTTATCTTAATTAATCATTCCTTTTACTCTACTCATTATTCAGAAGAACTGGCAAACAAGGAAGCTAGGGTTATTGAAATACTAGCTGGAGTTATGTAAATTCATGATTAATGAAAAGTTATCTTAGGACAAAAATTTGCATCCCTTATATGTAATTGTAAAAAAATGTCCATAAAAATTGCAGGCCAAATAAGAAATAAATTCCATTATAACATTTGTGCATTTGATTATTATAGAAACCTGCAGATGATGTTATTGCATATGACTGATGAATGATCATTGATTTCACTTGTTAACTGATGCAAGTATAAACTGGGTTATAGAAGTAGTAGTATAAAGAATTACAGTTAAAAGTATAACAAGACAGCATTGATAGTTGTACATTATCCTTTAGGGCTGTTGATACAAGAGAAGATGGAAATTGAGAATTTGTTTTTGGTAGAAAAGTAAGTATTACTTTTAATATTGTTCGGTGTTATTAGTGAAATAACTTGAAGCATCTTTAATCTGTGAAAAGCATATAATGCACTAATTCAGATTTATAAATTATCAATATAAAATTAATAAAAGTAACACTTTACCAACTTAATCTAGTTCACACCATAAGTTGTTCATAAATTTTAACGAGATATTCTCAACCACTATTGTGTCAATCATATCCAAACTGACATGAAAGGCCTTGTCATTACTGGATATAGCAGATATAGTGTTGATAAACTTTATTTTTATTACTTTCTTTCTTAACTTCTAAGATTTAGAGTTAAAGCAAACAAATTTATATTATACAAAACTATACAACAGCAGTGACCCCCCCCCCAAAAAAAAAAACTTTTATTACCTGCATGCCAAAAATTTATCTGAAAAGTGACCAACATCAAACCCAAACTGGAAAAGAAAGTTATTAACTACAAACAATTATTCAACTATCACACACTGTTATCATAATCATGTGAAGAAGTGTTTTGAAATAACGTCTTTGCTCCCACAGTTACAGGGTGCTAAGTGGTGTGTAAGAATGATGCCTCGCATTTATTTCTTTACTGTGGTAGAATGGATGCTACTCTATTACTGTAGCTCTACATATAACAGTGAAAGTCATTTCTGTTTTACTATAGGTATTGTTTCTGGTGAACATGGCTGTATAGGTCATGTTGGAACAGACTTATTAATGGCTTCACAAAAAGACTTTTAACAAGATCATCTGTAAAGGAAGCACAAGTACAGGTGTCTCTTGGAGAAGTTTATCAACATTAGTGTTAAAGATTCTCGGTCGGCTTTGGTAAAGTCAGAAGGGGGCACAGATATAAATTTTGATTTGTTAGAAAAAATTTAAATTACGATCCTCGCCTATATTTTAATGAAATTGAGAGTTTATAGAGCATGAGACAAGAGAAAACTGCAGCAAATTTAAGATATCTTGCAAACCATTTACATGGAGATAGGGATATTAATGCTCAAGATGAAAATGTTATTACCATCGATAAATAAATATAGAATACTATTATAATTAGCAGAACATGGATCACTGGTTATGCCATGTTCAGTTTTGGGTTCCTTACATTGTTGTTCCTTAAATCTTGTGTTAAACAAAGGGCATGGAATGTATCCTGGGTGGAGGCACAAGAAGTTTCACACACACACAAATAATATATTACTGTATAATTACATGCATATCTGTTTAAACCTGTGGTGCACTACTAATTTTTTTTAAATTTGACAGAGATGGGGGGGGGGGGAGACCAAGTACCACAGACAAGAGGAAGGACCTGTAACAATTTTGAGAACCACTGTTCTAGTAAATAAAACAAACACACACACACACAAAGAAAAAAATTGTGAATGGTAAAGTGAAAAATAGGTCTCCATATTACTTAGTTATTCGTACTGGATTTTTGTGCATTTTAGTTAACTGTAACATAATTTAAACTGTAACATCTTATTTCAGACAAACTTACATGTAAATTGTGGTAACATTTGAGGTTCTAGAGATTATGCAAACTATAAGGAAAAAGTATTTTTATTCTTCACATGTAAACTCTGACTTGTCAGCCTGAATTCACAATTGTCAATTTTAAAATTAACAGCCATATCATGGGTATAAATACTGTTGTGACACATACAATGTGTACAACAAGCTTGTCCATTTAAAAATAACCTTGTCAAATTTTGAGTAGATACACCTAATAAATTCGTTATTATAGTTAACATTCCTTCTCCAATTTGGGGTCAGACCAAGAAAATAATGTTAATGCCATATAAGCAAAAGCTTGGAGCCAAAAACCCCATTTGAAAAACCACCTTAACAAATGTCACCTAACTGAACATTAATTTCTAAAAGTAAAAAGTTTCAACTTAAACATGTACAACTGCAAATACTGAAAATGAAATAATTTGTTGAAGAACAAAAATATGTACAATCGTCATACTTATTTAGATTTAGTTCACTGCAAATTGTACTAGTACTAATAACTTAAAGTAAATTTAGTTAACACTAACTATAAAGTATAAGTTATAAAAATAAAATAAAGAACTTAAAATTTTAACTGAAATAAATGTACATTGACAAGTTTAACTATGAAACTGATTCGCATTGCTATCTAGGCTAAAAAATATTTTATTTCGTCGTTTACTGAACATTTTATTTATAGAACATGCGTTTTCACGTTTTTGTTAGCAAAAACTAGTCTGGGCCGTTCAACTATAAAACGTAAAATCAAGACAAAGGTTTATAGCGTTTTGGGACAGCATGGACCGTATTGGTCCATCTCTGCTGTTCCATCCTCTAAAATAAATTTTAAAAAAACTTGCAAGTTAAAGCCAGCATTTATCATTCATATACTTATCAAGATTTTTCTCAAGCTCACTTGAAGTTGAACACCCTGGTAGTGTTACAAAAATATATATATATTTTTTTTTTATGAAACAATCATTTTTCGTTTCAATTAGTTACGTAATCTTAATAATATACATGGGGTATGAAAAATGTGTAACTAGAAATACTTCGTAACTGGTTAACACTTACTACAAAAAATTAAAAAAGAAAAAATATTACTGAGCTAAATAAAATACTAGCTGATCAATTAGTTCAGACTCGCTTTGAATTTCCCTGGGTAACAATTTAACTTCTACTACTACTAATAGTAGTACTAGGTCTAAATTCGATTTAATACTTTTATGAATATGAACAAAAGAAACATGAAATACGTTTTTAAATATTTCAATTAAATTATCTTTTAAAACTATGTAAAACCAATATCTTGTATTTTTTAGCCAAATTTAAAGATGTAAGGAGATTGTAAAATCTTATTAAACACTTACTTCCACTCAACGCCAATTTACCTACAGTGACACCAAGCACGATCTTCGGATAAATGGTTAAATTTTGAATAACGCAGGCGGGAAACCCAGTTTTCACAGCAGATGCGCGCGCATTGCCAATATAATACTGGTTCGAGTCTATTAAGTTTCAGCATTATCTCTGAAGAGGGTAGAAGATTAATATAAATTCTTTATAATTTGCTCTAGATATTGAAAGTAGAATCCGAAATGTTTATGTTTCTAATTTTTAATGAATAACTCATGTTGTTCATCATAACTTTGTTTTCCTTCGAACACGTGGAATTAGAAAATGTTTTGCAAAATGATTGTGATGAAATTATAACAAAAAATATATGAATTTCTTGTAAAGGTTTTCTGGGTAGACAATTTATAATTATTTACTATGTGTATGAGATGGTATTCCTTCTTTCTGTGTTATTATAATTTTGTACATTCCTACATCGTTTAGTTGAGTTTTCTTTTGAGTTCTTTCCCGAAATACCAGCTCATTTCCTTTCGTTAATTTTAGCGCATTTTTTTTAGTTCAATTGTAATCTTATCGTGTGGTAGAAAATATAAATATATAGGCGTTGTCATGGTTAGTAGATTATACGATAATTTAAGTCCACAAATCACTTAGTAACTTTTATATACATATAACTACATGCTAATTACTAACTAGGCTTTATCCTAAGTTTCGCCTATGAACCTTATACTGGCTTTAATGTAGTACTGAGAAGGACAATTTCTGTATGGGTACTAGCCGGGATTCTGGGTCTTCTTATCTAGAAGTCTGGTGCATTATTTACTTCAATGGAGTCTCAGCCATTATAATTCGAATCAGCTAATTATTTGAATATGTCAGTAGACGTAAAGAAATTTTTCACGTCTGTACTAGACTGATAGAGTCAGTAATCAGTTTTATTTTTTCCCTTTCTTATGTATATCCTTTTGTTGTAATATCATTACATTCTAGCGAATATTATTTTTTTAGGATGTCGGTGGTATTACAGATAGAATGATACTACAGAGTCCTGTATGTTTAAAAATGCTTCTGAATTCTATCTTTTTTATTGATTCTATTTCTTCAATTTATGTAAATTTGCATTCATCATATTCACAGGGGATGCTGTAAATGATTTTTTCCTTACCATCGTATCTTACAAAAGAAAAGAGTGAAACAGTCAGACGCAGAAGCTTGGGAACTTGGTATTGTGTGAATTACTCGCTTACATTATTGTGAGTTGTTATTAGAGAACTGTAAGTGTGTGATATTCTTGGGTAAAACTGATTTCTGCCCGAGTATTAGAAAGGTCCGATTTGTAGTAAGAAGATTGATAGGAAAAATTAGAAAGTAAATTTAAGTTTACCTGAACAACCGAGTTTAAAGCTTAAAAACAACTAGATTGGAAATGATATAAAAGAAACAATCTTTGTTGTGTATCAAAGCACAAAACACAGAATACCTACTTGCGTCGATGCTTGACAGTCATCTTCTACAGCTTCAGTCAGAAGCTTTGTTTCTCAGGATGTTTTCCTGTCAATTGACTGACGTTAGAAATCTGGTAGAACTGATGTGAATCGAATGCTCCATACTAACAGAAAATGTCAGATTTACCCATAACGACATGTTAACCACGTGCTGGTCGTTTTCATACAACATGACAAAAGCTTTAACCTCTAGATATCACCTACCAGGCCAGTGAAGGGCATTACTGTTCTACACAAGGAAACACAATCTTGAAGAAAGAGTAATTTAAGAGAATTCATCAAAGCGAAATAGTATTGATCATAGAAACGAGTTCACATACTGTTTGCATTAAGTGTGATATTAATAAAGATTTTTCATTTTGTATTTTGTTTGTGTTCAGTTTTCATTTCATTCAACCTCACAATTCAGTTGTTTGAAGATTTTGCATTGTTTCATAATAATTATCCTGATTATCCTCCTGTTACTCTGCAGACTTATTCCCATTGCTCTGAAATTCATTCAGTTTTACGTGGATGTACCATAAACTGGACGATAGATTGGGCTTAATATTTACTTTTAGTATTCTGGGATATTCTGAATGCACTGAATATCTTCGTAATGGAAATAATTTTAAACAATTAAAACTGCGGTATTTCGGCTCAGTTTAATTGCTTTAAAATCAAATGTAAATCTGTTTTAAGCTTTCACCCCAGTTTAGTTGCTTAAAAATTATACTATAAATCTGTCCAAGATATTGAATTTAATTAATCAGTGAAATCATTATCGCTTAATACTTAATAATCAATCAGTTTTTACTGTTTTATTTGTCCCCCGGTAAGTTTAGAAGCTATATCTCTATAAAAAAAAAACAATAAAAAAAACAGAGTTTAATATCAACGGAAATAACATTCATCAAGAAATATACAGTGTATCATTTAAATCTTCGAAATAGCTTACGTATAACATATAACCGAAAAACTTCATAACATATCGAAAGAATGAATTAAGCTATTTATAGGCCACAAAATTACAAAACAATTGATATACAATCAAATTAAGTAGTGAGACAATAAATTTAACCTGTCAAGTGTTTCGTATTTCTTAAACTTAAAAGACAGGTTTATTATACTTGTTTCTTTATTCACCAAAATATACCACGTCTTTTCGAAGAAAGAATGTCAAGAACTTTCCATTAGAAAGTTCTAAATACCCTGAAAATTTTAAATGTTTATATTTTTTTGTAAGCACAAAGCTACACAATGTGTGTGATAGTAAATTTCCTTTTTTTTTATAATTACGGTTTTGTTTATCGTTCATTTATTATTTCCTTCCATTGTTTAGTATACCTATAACTTTTTATTTGAATTAAAACGCTAACTCACCTTCTAGCTAATCATTTGTATTTTGAGTATATGTATATGTTTGATTAAACTGACACCAGCTTCCCTAGCAGTGCCATACAGATACTGTTACTGTAACAGAAGATTATATAAATTTATGATCACATTAGGTGTTCTCTCGTGACCTACTCAGTAAATAAATACCCTGCTAGAAGTTTCACTAAGAGAGAGAGAGAGTCACGAGATAGTTCGTGAACGATACATTTAGTGAATTATTGCTGTTTACCACTCGATATTTTTATTAATGTTGAAATGTATTTTTGGAATATTGTGTTTGTTGCTTTTCTTCTTCCCTTTTTTTTTTTGAATTAGTTTTTTATTTCTGGTTCTTTTTCCTTATTCCAGTATTTGAAATAATATTGATATTTATGATATATTGTTTATTAATATTAGTGTCAAGTCCTGGATAGGTACGTGTTTATAAACTGAGTTTGGTTAAGTGTTGAATTTATTCCTAAGTGTTGTTATTGTTAAATAAATTGTTTTTTGTTTGTTTTTTATGTTGAACCCTGATTATAGTGGCATGTTCATTTTAGACCGTTTCAAATGGACTGTCTGTGCTGTGCCCACCACTGGTATCGAAACACGGTTTTAAGCATCATAAACCTTTAGACTTATCGCTGAGTCACTAGTCGGAGGAATTTTAAATATTGGAGGAGTGTGAACAAAGTGTATCAGGTATAAAGAAGTGGAAAACAAGAAAATCAATGAAATTAACGTACGATTCTTGAAATGATTTATATATCTCGCAACTTTAACGTAACAGACTCCCATTTTAAGCAATAATATTGTTGCGTCATCGAGATCACAT
>NW_013672290.1:19770-30825 GCF_000517525.1 Limulus polyphemus
CACGCCCTCTCCTTTCTAGAATTATCCTGTACTTTGGAGAATGTTCTAGTTCTGACTAGATAGAGGGTAGACTGGTATATATAAGAGGGGAAAACGTGACGCGGCAGATTGATGATTGTAATGTGTGTGTAGATAGTGAGTAACTGAACTGCAGTCGGAAGTATTGTTGACGTTCGTTGATTAGCGTTTGTTTTAACGCGATTGTTGAAGTTGAGTGTATCGGTAAAGTTATATTCGGAAAGAATAAATCAGTTTTATTAAGTAAAGAACTTGTGTCGCAAGTTTCGTCGGAACGAAGTGACGGAAAGTTAATTAACAAACGGAGACGTAACAATATTAACATTTGTTACTGACTTAAAGGTTTTTGTTAATTACTTTATCCTTTACACTTTTGTGTTTTGATTGAACATTGAAATGCAGTCTACAAACAAAAACAAATATACATGCTTATAATAACTTACGAACGAAATAATAACAAAATATAATTATATACCAACCAAACTAATTTGCTATATCCAACGCCACGAGGCTTTTCGTCCGGTAATAGACTGGCTGGAATACAATAAATATATTATTATTTGTTGTTGTTATTATATTTTATGCCAGTCCCAGACAGGAAACAGGCGTGCTCGCAGTGTTGTGCTATCTCTCCTCGGCCAGGAGAAATGAAATGTACGAAATTCTGGTAGGACAAAAACATAGTACTAGTTGAGATACTATTTAAGACATTGGTTACTTAAACAACTATTTTGGTGTAATCTAAATTAATTTTGTGAACTGCAGTGATTAGCAATTATATTTAAGTCATTAAAAATCAGAATTAGGTTTATAATTTTTAATTACTATTTAACACCAGTTGTTCATTATTATTTATATAACTTCAATTAATATTACTCATCTTTCAAAAGACATCAGTGGTGTAGTGCTAAATTTTATTGTACCGGAATCCTGCCATAATTTATCAGACGTGTGACGTCAACATCAGGGTAATATCTTGTATTCAAAACTTAATTTCCATTTTAAATTTAAAAAAAAATAAGTGCAACAATTATTATTTGAGACTACTTAAATAAGTACCAAACTGAATATGCATATATTACCGAAATAAAACACGCAATTAACTCCCCATAAATTAAGCAGTAAAGGGGGAAAATGTGCGCCGTATAAAAATGACTAATATTACTGTTTCTAACTCCATTACAATATTGACTTTTACAATGCTTTGCACTCCTGTCCCACCTGCATAAAAAGTTGTGAAAAAAATACACTAGTTCGTTGTATATTATATAAATAACTTTTAAAATGTTTACGTTTTAGACACACAGCATAACTGTAAAATGTATTTTGATAATTATATTTGCGTGTCTTAAAAACCACGTGATTCAGTATGAGAAAAATATTTCACAGTTTTAATGCTCAACATCTGCCCTTGAGCCGGGGTGGTCATATGGAACTTTTCCACTTGATCAGTGAACACAGGAATCGCAAACACCCAATGTGTTTGGTTCCGTAGCACACTTAATATCGGATGTAAGCTGGATGATTTATTTTCACATATAATTTTAGTTTTTGAAGGAATGGGGCTAAGCTCAAAGTACAGGTGCTTTGACAGCACTACAACCCGGAATAGATAACCCTATACATTTGGTTTTCATACAGTAAGTAATAATGTTTCATGAACATAGAGGTTAAAAAACAAAAACACCGGTCAGGATGATTATATATATATATTGAAGGTTTATAATGTATTGCTAAGCCTTACCAAAGATAACATTTTCATGGTACCTTTGTTACTTATCTACAAAACCTACATAATATAGCTTGGTTGTAAAATTACGTTCCGGACAATAACTTCTTAATTTGTTTACACATATATATCACAGTATTTTAAAAGCAGTGATATATGTTCTTAGAATTACTTAAGATTTATTGTTTCTTCCAATATGTGATTATGATTTTTTTACACAAATATTATCAAAATTCAATTAAACATATATTTATTTTCAATTGTAAACTTATGCTGAATGAATTTGGTGCTAGTGTTTATGCAGGGTATCCTTTTTGGTAAACTTTACTCAATTCCTACTGTGTTACTTGATTTTTTCTTGCTACAATTAATTCTAAGAATCTATTTTTTTATTCAAGTTAGAATAAGTCATACTTTATCAATATAAATTGCTTCACAAAATAGGTAGTTTTATTTATACCTTTACTGCAGAACTATTATACAACACAAACTATATATTCACGCGCCCGAAAGCAAAAAACATTTAGTTGTTTACATCCTGTATTGATCTTGTTGAAACCTTTACCTCCAATTTATTTATAAATAATGGCCAATTTAACACTTTCTTAATAGCGGCGTTCATAAACATATCCACAACCGAGTTCACATAATACAGAAATGGTAGTTGGGATATATTTACTTATAGTAAATACAGTGTTCTTTCCGAGAACGTCTAACTTATTTTATTATATAAAGCAACGTTCAAATCTAAGTAGAAATGAAATAAAACTGACATTCCAATTTCATTTAAAAATACCTCTCAATTTAACTAATCGTTTTCTATTTTGTTAATGCTCATTCATTTATTTTGGAGTGTAGTGACACATGATACATCTTTTGAAGTAACATGATCCTATTTATTTTTACCTTAAAGATGAAAAATTTGCTTCTTATATTTGGAATAAACTTTTGTTGAAAACCATTGTTAAAAATGGTGAATCAAACTATAACAGAACTTATCTATTTTCAAGATATATTCCATAATGTATTATTAAACTAAAATGACTTTTCTCAACCTTGCATGTATCTATTTTAAGAAACCCAAACTAAGAAACGTTCTTTAATCCATCAAGAGGTAACAGGCATGAAGTCCAAACAGTGCATGTTTTAGATAGGATTTATCCGGACTGTCTTTTATGCCATATACTAGTAAAAGAATTCATCATGTGAACCAGTTAAACTACTAAAATATATCAATAAACACACAAGACTCTGAACTATCCAGGAATTATTTTCAATAGGACCTCTTGTTGAAGACAATTTTGTTACTTTTACAGGGAGGAGCTCTTGCATTAATTAGTTACCCCCATCAAAGAACAAAAAGCACTTTCCTCTTTGTAGTTTATTAAATACAACGTACATTTTAACAGGTTCTAAAAGTTGGCTTCATGTTACCCTGTTTACCACCTCTGTCAGATACATTTTATCTACTTAGTGCATGAGGTCATCAGTCATACTCCATTCAATCCATATGTTTGTTTCATCAGTGACAATTGTATCCCATCAATGTTTCCAGTATGTGCAGTTATCAAACAATTAATACTAAAGAATTGCCTTTTTTTTAAAGTATCTGTCAATGCATCACCTTCAGCAGTAAGCAATTCTCCAAGATCCATTCTTAATGCATTTTTCTAGTTTAATAATATTGCCCATTTCCTTTTAGTACTACTGCCTTTTTTATTTTTAATATACTCAGATTTTTTCTCTAATGCTATTTAACTTATTTTCGCCAACCCTATGTTTACCATTATTTTCACTACAAGGTTCTTTGAAAACATTTGATGGTTCTCATTTGCATGTGTTTTTGGACAGTTTTCTCCAGGGAGAAAGACAATGCTTGTATATTTATTATACGGTGGATTAAGTCCTAACTATGAAACTGATAATCTTCTGTGCCAACTTTAAAACTATAACTATCCAAATATTCAGAAAAAGTTACGATTAATTTTTTAACTGAAGGATGTAATCATTAATAATGTTTTTGAAAAGTAGAATAAAATTACTTGTATGTTTAAGTGTGGTTTATCTTCAAACAGTTATCAAACAATTAATCCCAAAAAGTTGATTTTCTTAAGTACCATTTTGTACCAAAAATTAAATTTACTTCAATTTCATATGATTGCCAAACTGTGGGAACAACCTACTATAACTTCACATTAAATTATGTCACAAATTACAAAAGAACACACTAGATACATGAAAATTTTTATTTTTTTCCTGAAAATCTTACACGTAGAAAGCCGGAGAGCTTGAAGGACAAGCCATCAATAGCTCTGACTTCAAAGTCTGTAGAAACCTGGAATAAAGCCTCTGGAGATAAAATGGAAAAACAAACAAGACAAGACAGAATATAAGTTAAAAGGAGAGCTAAACAAGGTGAATCACACCAACGAACATAATTTCAAGACAAGGCCTTAAGATTAAGTAGAATGTATATAAAAAAACTAACACTTATAGGTAACATTCACTGGATTAATTTGCACTTACTACAGGTAATTTCAAATGCAATATCAAAAAACTTCTCAGAGCTATTGAAACAAGACCCTTCCAAACAATAATTCTGTACACTTAACAGCTACAGAGGTTACTTAAAGTTTTATACAGCAATAACTGTTTGTAAAACTAGATGAAAACATTAAATAGAACTTATTTACCTATCCCAGATCCACACCAGTACAATATTTTAATACTTTTTCTTTAATGGTTACACAATTTCTAGCAATTTAGCAATGTAAGAAACCTTCACAAATCTAACCACTATTCAGTCCTTGGTTTAACCTAGACACATTTCTCAGTAAAAACACTCAATATGTTTTTATCCTGATCACTTAAATGCCAGCTTAAATCTAATGGCCTAAACTTTAGCAAGAAAACCTAATACTTGAAGAAACAAACTTCATTCTTAAGGGAAAGGCTGAAATCTAGCACTCTTCCAGGCTTTGATTGTGCCTTCCAAAATTAAAACTATGCCACTAAATGTGTTTATCATTATTATTTATAATGAACTACAATCTAATTTTAAACATGGTCTAAACCTTGCTAACATTTTTTGTATAAATTTTACCAAATTTGAGATTGAATAAAAATATTGAAATTATACCTTATGTTAACATAGGGGAGAAAATTATAAAAAAATTAGTTATTAAAGTTGCACTAATTTTAGATTTATCAACTTAATAAAGTGGGGAAAAAAAAATAACGATTTTCCTTGCTTTCAGGACTATAGATCACAAATCAAGAATGAAATATGAAAGTATATACAGTGTCTGCAGTCTCACAGAGCTTACTTTTACTCAAATGATTCGCATCATTGTAAAATCCAATACAAATTGTTTTAGAAGTATGATTTTTTTCCACTGTACATTTTCTAGTTGGTAACTTCTAACTGGCTGATGGACAAAATATGGCACTTACACAAGACACACTCAGAACAGTTACCAATGTGATTTTAAATAACTTTCTATTCTACACGTAGTTTCTTCTAAATTAATAGGGTTAGTGATCAGGTAGGGTATATGTAATGATTTTTTTTGTCTGTAAAATTTGTGTACCCTATATTTCTTATCTTGTATAAATGACTACATCAAGAAAAACAGAGAATACATACGATGGAAATTAAATACTTGGTCAAGGAGTAACATGATACAAAATCTTTTCCCCCCCACGACAACATTCTTCAATAATCTTAAAAACAACGTGTTTGAAACATACAATTAATTAAGGATGCATAAACCCCTAATGAACAATTGAAAATTTACAAATCTTCATATTCATCATTTCTTTTTCAGTACGAACAGGAAAATGAGGTATGCCACAGTATACTTTGATGAGCAGTTTTACCTCATACAAAATAATAAAAAGTTATGCAGTATTTATAAAATTTTACCAATAAAAACAAGCTGAAAAACCCAATTTTCCTTAATTTGTTTTTCTTTTGAACAACAAGAGATTTCCAATTTAATGAATACATTTCTTAGTCAAACCCATGACTGTGCCTGCCCACCAATTTCAGTCTATGAAACAAGCTTACATCTCTGGCCTGTGAACATCCTTAAAATACCAAGGGCAGTTTTACCTCAATAAAACTATACCAATGAAAAATTTAGCCTGTTACAAGACCTTATCTCAGGGATAACCTCAGTACGGAGAAAAGAACCATGCTCGTCTGCTTCTGAAACAAAGAAATATTTTCATTACACTTCATATCCTGCAGTCAAAAAGTCATAATAGCTGAAAACCCAGTAAAACAATAAGCAACAACATTAAGCATAATATTGGCAGTCAAAGGTCTTAAACTTAAAACCATGCTTGTTCAGCAGTCTACATTTTGTTATCTATATTTTCAAAGTCTAATAATAATTTATAAATTATACTATTCTGAATATATTCATTAAACAATATTGGAAAAGTGATATTTTAGCATTATATAATGCTTATCTAGTTTACTTCATAAGTGAAAAATTCTCTCTTTCTGTTGTATCTATAAGCATATGAGCTATAAATACCACACTTCTAGCTTTCTTTAAAGTTTTTGCTGGCTCCTAAGGATATACTCATTTTTCCCAATCTGTTAACTTAATATGCATTTCACGTTCGTGTGCCTTCTCTTTGTTCCACCACAAATAGATTGTTAGCTTTAAAACGAATATAGCCTAAAGCTAATAACCACCAGAAAAGGAAAAATTACAAGTTTTAACCTTTTCAGCACAAGCATCAATCCACCAGGCATGTCATGATGTTTTACAGTTACATTAAAATTCAACTGAACAGCTTTATTTTCAATGTTTGTCAATAAATTGGCATTAAAATGTAGATAATAAGCTTTGAATTATAAACTAAGTTTTAATTTCTTAATTTGAAATGGAAATATTAAAAACAAATTCTCAATCTTCATTCATGTTGTCATGTAACTTGCATGTTCTCTCAATTCTTCCTTTTAGTTTATATAAATTCAATAATACAATTTCTAGTGTATATAAACATAAGCTATAAATAATAAAGTCAAATATGCAATATTAATATCTTGGCTTCCACGTTTGCTGAGATATCAATATGATTTTCCAACATACAACAGAAGCCCTGCCCATCTATCCCGAACTTCAAGGCAGTTTTCAAAACCACATGTTCTTATCTGATGTACACTTACAACCAACCAGAAAGAATTTATTTACGCTAGTAACCATCCTTTTGAATTTGGCAGAAACAGATGTTAGTTAAGAGAAAGTGTGTATATGCAGTTGTTGCTTATAACAGTAATGAAGTTTATTAACCCTGTCTGTGGGTTAGTTGAAAAGCCAGATAAGTTAAAAGTAATTTTGGGGCATTTTATTTTAGTGTTTGATATATTTTTGTGTTCTAAAATGCATATCTGAAATGTTTAAAAATGTAATTTTTTTCCCTCTAAATAATCAACTCAGAGATGTGCGTGTGGAAGAGGGAGGGGGGGACTATGCCTATTTAGCTATGCATTTGAGTGAACTATTTCATGCCAAGCAGTACACCACTGTACAAAATCTGCCAAGATGTGTTGGCTTTCAAGGAAGAGTAAACTGCCTATTTTGTACAAGCCAGGCAACAAAACTATAATATTAATGCGAGAAGGTTAACAGTTAAATATTGTGATTGTCATTAATTGAATATCTGGCAACAAATGATGCATTAAAAGAAAAATTAAGTTCACTTTAAATTGCTGATTTAGCTACAGATAGTGTTGGGGTAGAAAAAATAACAGATAAAATATGAAGTTTTATAAAAAATTCATTTAAGTTATAGAGGTTATTCAAACAAAATATGAAAAGAAGTATGTTTGATCTTAGCATGAAAACCACCTTTCACTAAAACTCACTCGCTAAAGGTTTTGTATATTCACAGACAAAACATTAGTAAAAAATCTGATTTTTTGTTTACAACCTATTCATCATGTTCACTGAAAGCTTTCCAAGTTTCATAAAGATACACTTAATACATTCAGTTACATTATGTATAGTTTCATGATGGTTATAAGATTAGTCAAATTGCATTTGCCTGTACACATAGTTAACTCTATAACTGAGAATACAATAAAACAATGTACAAATTAATCAGGCTCTTGAAAATGTTTTCTGTGGTCAATTGAAGCATTTGCTAAAGTTACAAATACTTAAAGTTTTGAAAATTGAATTTTTATATGTGCTCATACATACATGTAAGACGAGAAAAAAAAAGACACCCACAGTGGTAGAAGCATAATAGGAACTTAATGAAGTGACCAAAGAGTGACAGGAAAGGCACTAAGTAAAATACAAGCGTTGATTGAAAATGCATTCCGAGCTGTAATACCAGACTTGGAAACCAGTAGTTCTTATTAGCTCTAAACAGATGCAATCACAGTAGCAAAAAGCAATGAATACAGAGCTTTGATGGGAAGCAACAAGAATATATGTGAAATGACTGAGATTAAACAGCTTAGCATACCAACCAATTAAAATAGTTATGGTTTTGGTTTAGCAAAAAGTCATGAATGTACCAATTAAGTGAAGGAACTACCTGCAAAATAGCTGTACAGCACTTTTTGAGAAATCAGACGAACACAAGAGAATGTATATAAAATGTTGTGTTTTTTGGTCCAGAGAAGAGATCCCTTGGTCCAGAGCTGCTAAGAGACCTGCTGCCCAAATATGGATGTACTTCAAAGTATTGAAAACATTCATTGCACAAAGTCTTTGTAAGTAATTATTATTGCTTCTATCCAGTCTAACAACGTATCTAATAAGTATTATACATATCCGGAAAAGAACAGTAATAAGAGATACAACTCTGTCACAGATTTAGCAAAACTAACAGAAGTAATAGAGCTGTTGAAAGAAATTTTCAAAGAAGTTTTAACTGAATTGGCTAAACATAACTGTCTGAATGCACATCTAGTGTTCACCTAATTGATAATTTGTTTGTTATAGTATCTATGTTGATGAATCTTGTAGAAGGTTTGACCAATGAGTAGTTAACCATCCAGAATGAAGAACTTGGCAACTATGATATAGAATTATTTCATGACAGTTTTGGCCCTATTGATGTTGAAGAACATTTGAACATTTTTAATTAAACTTCTATATTATATTTCAATAACTAGTCTCTGATTGAATTCTTTATTCCAAGCATAAACTTCCTTGAGTTGGTGGCTTGTGTGTTTAATCCACAACTGCATGACATGGTAACAAATAAATCTATTTGTAACTTGTGTGAAGTCAACCCAACAACTACACCTACTGGCCAACTGTTACACAATGGTGCTGACGTAATCCCAAGACTAAGTTTAGACTACTTCCATAACATTTAAGACTATTTCTATTATATTTTCTGATAATGTTCATTGCTGATAATGTTTGTATTATGTCCATCAGGTAGTTACAGGAATATTCTTTTGTAAGACAGTAAGTATATTTAGGTTTAGAGAGTATGGTAATCTAAGCCTGTGACATCAAGCTATTAAGACAACACAAATACTTTATATAGAACACGTTAAATTTACTGTACTAAAACAATGCACATATAATAAAAGGACTTTTTACTTATAGAAAATACATCAACTTTTAGATGTAAAATTATCTTAATCAAAAATACTGTTGGCAAGTTACAATGGTTGACAAAGGTAAGATTAGATTATTTTGAAAAGTGAAGCCACTGGTCACTTATAAATGTTTGTCAGTCTTACAGAATTTCCATGATTTGTAATAGGAAGTTAACTGTTTCAGTCAGCAGAATAACGTATTAAAAGAAATATATATTAATAAATATCAAACAAGTTAAAATTGATTAGATATAAAAAAATGGAGCTTTCTGATGAACAGTAAAAAAGTAATTGACGAAAGGAAGTATTTATTGTTTTTCAAGTGTTTCAAAACACAATTGTTAAATTCACAAATTAAAAACACTATAGAAATATCAAATCAGATTTTATGAATTTTCTCATGCAATTTGGTTATGTATTTGCACTCTAAAACATAAAAAACTGGAATATGGTTTTTAAAGCTCCTACAGACTGAAACTTGTTAAAAGATAACAGATTTTTTAAAATGCTACTTAAACACACCAGCTGCAGTACAATAATTTCACATGAATTAACAATGTATCACTCTTCTTCCATCTTTATAAACTTACCTAAAAGACCTTCTTACTGGCCTATATCCATAATAAGGATTCCGACTTCCCCTACGAAATCTACCTCTAGGGACTCTATTAGTTGTACTGATTCCTGGTCGATTTGTTCTTTTTACCATTACCTTAAACAGAGTACCAAGCTTCAATGTACAAAATTTCACATCAATTCCAAAACAGTTTAGTAACTTTTGAATGACCTTACAATAAACTAATGTTATCTTGCATAAACTTTTATTTAATGAAGTAGTACTGTACCTCTCAAATCATAAGTAATCAACTATAACAAGACATAAAGGAAGAATTTTAATTTCTAACCCTATCACGACAACACAGGACATCTGAAGTATCAAGTGGATAACTTCTTAACAAATTTCAAAAATGTAGTAAAACAATAATTCTAACTTGATTTCAACAGTTTCGAGGTTAAATTAATTTAGAGTTAATATCTTATTATGCAATATTTATTTAGTGTAACCTGTAAACTGAGGGTGGAGAGTACAGCTCTTACTTCTGTCAAGTTCCAAAGTGTAAATGATAGATTTATATGTATGTAAAAAAACATTTCTGCTTATCTCAAAGTCCATGTTTATACTTTCTAATAAATCATCATCCCTTCAAGATACATTATCTCAACAGTTAATAATGAAGTTCAGATTTCAAAACTGCTAGAGCCAATTGCTAAATACCATAAGACATGGCAGATTATAAGTAAGGAACATCACTTTTAGAGTAAATAAAATAATCTGTGGTTTATCGAGCTATTGATTATTAAGCGTCTGTAAGGGTAAACAAGTTTATAACTTAAGAATATACCACAGACTCGAGCATTTTTTGGTTAAACTGTGTATCTGTGAAATCAATAAATATGTTTCTATATTAATACATCATGTAAGCTTAGTTTTAGAACACAGCAGCCAATAGGAAACAATCCACTGACTCAAATTCTTATTTATTGCACACTATTAAGTTTATTGTATTCAAATAACTCACACAAGTAAAGTAACTTACTTACTGAAAACAAAATACACTTAGATATAAATTGACAGTGACCCCATTTTAAAAGATGACGCCTTAGTTCATCAATAGATTTGTTTGTTTTGGAATTTCGCGCAAAGCTACACGAGGGCTATCTG
>NW_013672290.1:31363-40120 GCF_000517525.1 Limulus polyphemus
ACCTGGCCATGCCGGGCCTTCATCAATAGATCTTTAGTTTTTATTTTTATGATTTGTAGCCCTAACTCATGGCCACTGCAAAAGGTAAAAGAAGAATATAAAAAAGGAATACAAGTTGAACTGACGAAGAACATAAAATGGAACTTTTTAATTAATAATACTGATTAAATTCTAAGATAAAAGGAAGTATTTTTAATGTTTTTAAACAATATACTGTCTCAACAAAATGTTTGAAATTTCACAACCTAACAAATGACAGAACTACTAAATAAAATTCTCTTAATTTTGTTAAGCAGAAAACAGATATATTTAGTAAGTTTGTATTACATTAAATGTGATTTGGTTACATATTTCAAATGCAAGAAAAAGGGTGAATAGACTACAAGCCCAGAATTTTAAATACAAACATTTTCTAGAATATCTTGTAATTTCTTCTAAGATTCACTGAAAAAAAGTTTTCAATAAAGAAGTGCCCATTAAACATTCAACAATATTTCATACAACTACAATATATTATCTTAAGATTGTATAGGTAAATCATGTGTATCCAGTTAAACAAATATTTTTTATGATTGTGACCAACTAACAGTGCAGTACTGTACTCCTGTTTCTTTAGCAGGTCAACTGTTTTATCAGGTATTTTTAAATTGTCTTTAATAATTATGTCCACAAACCTTAATCTGTCTTCCTCTAAACAGTGATTCATCCAATGCCATTGCAGTGTGAACTGAGTCTTTATCAACAAATTCAATGTAAGCAAACCTACAAAAAAGTACAATTCAGTTTCAAAACTACGACTGTGACCTACAGCCAACTTTCAAACAATATTAATACTAGTGTAAAAGTACAGCTGAAGTTTGAAGACAATATTAGTCAAAGTGAAAAGTATCAATTTGAGACACCAGATGTATGTGGATCCAGTAAGTACAAAGAGTACACTTGCTTTTGTTGCAGAGATATAGGACTGCAACATTGCCACTGACCTTCAACACTATACCTGCCAATCAGACATCTGGCAATAAATAATAAGATTTCATATTAACATACTGTACCAATACAGTAAAACTAATTTTTGAAAACAATTCAAACTACACCAGAGAATACTTTTTATTCTAGTAATTAACAAACTATGAAAACCCAATACCACTTTTAAGGTTTTTTCCAATTCTCACATTTTTGCTGCACAGAAAATATAATTGCTATAACACACTACTATCTAGATATAATTTTTCATCACTGAAATTAAAATATTGCAAATTTATTAAATCTATAGTAAATAGTAAGTTAGTATATATATTCATCATTAACTTCATGCAAGTGGGCCAGAGGCAAATAACAGAAAAATAGTGTGGGATTTAGGGGATTCCAAACATACCCATACCTTCGCCAACAACTTTTCTCCTTGAATTGGCATTGATACATGATCACCATAACTGAAAACGTACAGTATGATTTTTAAAGAAACATATAACATTTAACACGCCCCTCAGGAATCAAGGGATGTCTTTACACTACAATTTGTTGAATATTAAAAGAAGTTCAATCCAGAAATTCCAAAAGAGGGTGGTTTTGGACGTATCTTTGAGACAAGTTTTAGTTTGTTAATAGATAAATTTTAAAGTTAAATAAAGCATCCTAAAGTCTTCATAATAGCTAGTACTAAGGTTACCTGCTGGGAGTAAATTCAGTATATATCTATAAAGCTACATTCTCAGCATCATTAATTAAGCAATTGCCAACCTTTTACGCTTAGCTTTCAATTGAGATACAAATGATTTCACTTGAAGTAGAATAAGCAGATAGGAAAACTGAAGAAAGCAGCTACAGCCATAATATTGTACTGGGCTTGATGCACAATATCTACCAAGGTGGCTCTGAATGCCTCTGCGTCTCATTTGGAGACTCACATGCTTCTTGTGCTTGGCCATTAAGCTTGTGATGCGCTGACCAATTTCAGTCACCTTACCACTTCAAATCACTTTTCACAGCCCCAATGCTAAAAGAATATGGGAAATGCCTTCTTTTTAGCCCATAAAAATGTCCAAAAAAATTTCAGTTCATATTAAGAAAAACCGGATTGGGTAGTTTTTGTTCTGTTTCAACAAAAACGTCCCCCACTGGCTCATAAAGGGTCTGTTGAAAAAGCCATTGTAAGGAAAAGCTCATAAAATTGTTTTTTCTTTGATTTCTTAATTTTTTCCAGCGATTAACATTAAACAATGAAACATTATAGAAAAATAAAACTGTTGGTAAATAACTAGAATATTTAATAATACAATCATCTCACCTTGCCTAATTTGAGAAGTTACAACTGTATTTAGTGGATTTGTATAACAAACCAAATTGAATAATAATGGCTGGAGACGGCTTAAATGGGTAATGAAGAAAAACTTTAATATAAGTTTAACATGACAGCAAATGTACAACGTTTCGACAAGGTTTTGTGAAATTTGTTTAAATACAGGTTGTCCCATCTTTGAAAGCTTTCATTTAAGTTTTATTTCACACACACTGGCCAGATTGTTTAATGAATATCTTGAGCCTAGTTGTTACATGTTATTTATCAAAATTAGTTGTACCAGGCAATTTTCTGTCTGGCTTGGACAGTACATGACAGCCGTAATATCAAATTCTTATATTAAAAGCATAGTTTAAAAACACAATTCTGCCAAAGCCTAAATAAAGCAAGATTAATTTGAAATCTGCATTACCCAAATAATGAATGTTTTTATATTCCTTTTAAGTTCACCTATTTCGGTTAACTTAAACAATTACAAATGTATTATCGGCCAAGTACAATTATTTTTTTGTTAAAATGGAAGATACTTCAAAGTAACCCATTAACAAGATTTTATTTAATATGATGAAACAGTGTTAGATGCAAAGTACTGTAAAAATATTTATCAGCTTTGATATTAAAAACCAGTTATCATTACAATATTTTCCTTCAAGTGCAAGCTTCTTCTTTTACTTCAAGTAAAAATCTATTATTCCTGGTACCACTGTACCAAATATGTCTCATATTCTGGCTGCATGGGAAGTAAAGCTAGGCAAACTAAATTGATCAAATAATGAAAATTCTGAATATATAGATTGTCACGAAAATACTCAACTGAGATTAGTGTTTCCAACTATTCCAACAATTGATTAGTCAAAATTACAATTACATTTATTGTCACAAAATTAATCAATTAATTGAAGTAATCAAAATATTGCCACCAAACTTGTTCACCACATTTGTTATATAGGCTATCTGCCACCACCCTTAATTTTGAACTGCTGACTGGAGGAAAGGCAAATGTATTTTTTTTGCTTGTACGTCCCATGATTTGAGGAAAAACTTAATCAAATGTAATAGATTAAAGGGTGGGGGTCATTGATTGGTAAATTAGGAAATACCACTAATCACCCAGTTCTAGTAGGAAGCAATACATTATGCTAATCTAGAGGTTAAGAGGCAAATGAATCTCAAACATGATAGCAATGTGCATTTCTGCCAGGGTTCAACATCCATGAATTTTTGTACCATGAAGCTTATTTACAGAGTATAGATGACTCAAGTGAATTACAACAATAATAACATTAACAAAGTTAATAACTAGAACAATAATGACATTAACACAACTAATAATTACAACAATAATAACATCAACAAAACTAATAATTAAAACGATAATAACAATAACCCCATTATGAAAATTGGCAAGTTTTATTTTTTAACTTACAACCCCCATAATTTAATTTTTCTTCATAATTTTTTCACTTTTTCTGCCCAATTCAGCAAATGTCTTATCACAAGTTTTTGATAATACTAAAATAACTTACAATTTATCACATTCACCTAAAGAAATAGTATTTTGATAATTGCTTTTCATGACACTTTCTGGTAAATGACATTAACAAAATACAAAACAAATGTATCATCTTTGGTGTGATTCTTTTGCTAATAAATATTTAATGTAAAGTGTTTCAACTTCTTTACAGAAATTACACTTAAGACAATCATACCCTTTGGGATGACCAGAGAACTTATCACACAGAATTGTAACTCTGTTCACAGAGCCACAACCATGGAAATGACTTTCCAGCTCTTCTGCTGTAGCTCCATAGTCTACCTATAGATCAAAAATTATACTTCTTAGTTATCTTAATAACTCAGGATTTGGTTTATGCCACTAAAAGTAAGAATTAAAAACAGTTTCGAAATGGAAAATCATCATTTTTTTTCTATTACTATTATTATTATTGTATGCAACTGTGGACATAAAATTTAGACTTAAGCATGCACATATTTCATTTTTTGAAAGGGATTAAACCATGGAATTATAAGCTATAAAACATCAACATCAGATCAAAATACCTTGACAAAGTCAAAAGTAAGATGAAACTAACTTATTTCTTAAGTTTCATGATGTAAAAGAATTAAAGAATACAAGGCATACTACAAATTAGTTAAGTAAGTTGTTGTTACACACGGTACTTGTATTTGGAGTATCTCAGACAGTAACACTTGTACAGTAAATTTAAATCTCAATCAAATTTTTGCCATTTTTAGCCAACATGATACTATTGTGCATTAAGCTTTTGTCAATTTACAGATACTTGTTGGTTGTTTAATTACAATTGTCTCATAATTATCAAACAATGCTTACATTTCCAACATATATGGATCGATTATCAACCTCCATCTTCTCTTCCGGAGACAGACCTAAAACAAAAAGTGGAATAACGAGTTTGTGTCTTGTTATACTTTCAACAGTACTTCTTTATACTACTAATTCTATAACCCAGTTTATACTTGCATCAGTTAACAAGTGAAATCAATGATCATTCATCAGTCATATGCAGTAACATCATCTGCAGATATCTATAATAATCAAATGTACAACTCTTACAATGGACTATTTTTTAAGTGTCACTTGTATTCTTCAAACAGTAGTGTATATTTTAAAGCTATAGTATGTTGTTTGGACTTTTCAAAGAATAATTTACTAAATCTATTATTATTCACATTATTCTTAGCTCTTTGACACCCTAATGGGTGCAGACCATCTCAAGGGCAAAGTTCCAAAATTCCAAATTAATTTTAAGAATTATCTATCATACTAGTGATGTAATTATAATTTACTGATATTGGACATGTAAACTACCCCCCCGCAGCTCTATATTAACTCTTTTGGAGTATTTGCTAATTGTTAAGAATGTCAATAATGTTTTTGCAATGCTCTGAAGTAAATATTTCAATTTCTAGCAAAACAGTATAAATCAAATAGAAATTAAGGTCACAACTTTTAAACAAATAAAATTAAGGTCACAACTTTTAAACAAATAAAATTAAGGTCACAACTTTTAAACAAATAAAATTAAGGTCACAACTTCTAAACAAACATTTAACATTTCTAACCTTACAACCCAGACTTTTTAAACTGTGTGTGTGTGTGCCATAACTTGCTTGTGGATTTGGACTTTGTTTTTGGGTCCCAATAACTAACCCAAAGATTTTATGTATTTTACCTAGAAAATATGTGATCTCACTATTTTTTTATTACTTCTTTACACCTAGTACTGTAGTGTAACAGTTAAAAAAAAAAGGATAATGTGATGTAAACAAGTCTAATTTAAAGGGTTAAGCACATGCATTTGAAGCATTGTTTATAAATGTACTTACCTTCAAATATTTAAAAAATATCACTCTCATGAAATTAGGTACTTAAAATGCATTTTGATTAGTAGAGACCTTTGGTAAATACAGGATTCATACACGTGACCATGAAAAAAATTACAGGAATTTAAGGATTTTTTCACAGTGGAATTAGGTATTTACAAGGACCCGAGAAACATTTTGATGTTACCTTCCAATTCACAAGAATCGCATGTATATGCTCAAATCTACTAAGTTTGTTCTTAATTATTAAATGGAAGTATTACAAAAAAAAAAATTGAAGTTAATGTCAGACGAGCATGAACATATCCCATCACAAATGGGATATGTTTTACTGTTTACAAGAAAAATATATATTCAGAAGTTAAGATTCTGACTTTTTATGAAAGTAAATCTATCTTAAAAAAACTTGTTTTTTTATTTCCCAAGAAAAAGACTGAAAACAATGTATCCCAAGAAGAAACCGGTGATTATATTTCAAAACCAAAGTAAAAATCTTCTCAGGACACACCAGTTTCATCACTTTCAAATTGCTCTAAACTAAGTTCTAACAGGGGGCCAAGGACATAACCAGTACTACTGTGGACATGGATAATTCCCATCCCCCCAAAAAATATATCTTTTCTTCTATAGAAAGAATTTAGGTGATTTATATGAAAGTCAAGTGTTTATTAAAAATATCAGAAAACAGCAGGCTGGGGTGGCCATTTGCCCCCCCCCCCCTTTCCAGGCTACACCTCTAGGGCTTTGAGGAAGATGTCTTAGTTAACACCAATTTCATTCCTTTTGAACTGCTAAAAACTAATTTCTGATAGAGGGGCATGAAGACAATCACAGAGTACCCCCCCCCCCAACCACTCTTCTACTTTCATTTAATCCATTCCTATTCTACAAATTAATGACACTACTGTAAGATTTAAATCTAATTGATGCTCAACAAGTTTTACAAACTGGAAAAAAATATATACATCAAAAACATGTTAATTTTCAGTTACATCTGTCAATATTACATAACTTTTGAACGTATATTTCTGAAAGTTTCTTCATGCTATATTGTTACATATAAAAACTTTGGTCGAGACTCGTTTCTTAACATGCAGGTGAGAACACAAAATATGAAAAAGTGATCAGTATATCAAAGACGATTTTTGACTGGTTTACTGCACTGTTTAGGCCATCTATACCTTGGCATTCACATTTCATGGGAGCAACATAGTCATATTGCTATGATAATGCATCTTATTTTTGTATGAAAAAGAACACTGCATTAACAACTGTTTATGAAATGGAAATCAAAATGCTTGAAAATAAATGTTTAACATTTCCTGTGCATTACAAATAACTTAGGCATTGAATCTCTATTTTTCTTTTTTTTAAATTCCATAACTTTAAAGGCCTGGAAATTGAAGTTTCAGAATTCCATGACATTCCATAACCAATACGAACCCAATGAATAGCACATGCAGAAATAGTCTTCATTTAAACAGCACATGGTGACAAAGTAAACATTTCACAATCACCCAGTACTGCTTTTATTCTTGAATATAATTATTCATTACCATGTAAAAAAACTGTGCATCAAATGACTCTTTATAACATTTTTTTTTATGAAATTAAGAAAACCAAGCTGCTGTGATGTAATAAAATGGGTGGTTTAAACATGCAACTTTCTAACATACTTCAACTGAAACACCTTGTATAAATATCTTAATATTGAATTCAATAACTGTAAGTAAAAAACAACAGGATATATGGCATTTTACCTTAAAAAAATTCTAATAAGTAAATGTTTGAATAGCAACTGCTTACAGAGTAGTCCAAAGTAAAAATATAAAAAAAATTGCACGTACATAAAGGACTTAGATTCATCTGCTTTTCTACCTCATTTTGTAACTGTTTCAGCTTTTCTGCCTCCTCTTCCATTTCTCGAACCCTTGCTTTGATGGCCTCAAGTTCCTGTCAGATGCATATTTGGTTGAAAAACAATTTAGTATCATCTACTTAGCTTGTTACAAATAAGTTAGACATACTTGTGCACAACTGATCAGTAAAATAGTGTCAGTCAGATTTCTCAGAAGTCTAACATGTTTAGACATCATTTCAAATGTGCAACAAACAGCAAGGACCAAATATGTTATGAAAAGAAAAGGTAATTTATTTCAATAAAGGTGAGTATGTGGAAAGAACACCCATTCACTATATCTACAATTGTTAAAATTAATATTGAAGATCATCCTATGTACCCATTCTTAACTCCAAAATACAAACTATCAATGCAATAAACTCAGTAGCAACTATAACTACCAATTCTGATTGTATGTAAACATATTGCATATATTATGTGTCCATCACAGAATTGCAATACATTTTGTACAAATAGTTTTAACAGGCCATGTGAAGTTAATTAATTAACTGGTTTTTAAGTGTTTAACCCTATAATTACGAGCACCCCTGTACTGCACGTCGAAAGATTTTACTTTGTTAAATTCAAAATTTAATTAAGCAATTTTATTATCTATGTGTACCAATGAAATTAGCTTTAAAATTTACATTATAGTTCAAAGTTTCATATTATCTAAGTTTCAATTACTTTATTTGAAAGAAATCTTAAAGAAAATTTGTGAAACGTTTAACTTTTCATCTCTGTAGCTTAAATAGTTCTTTCTTTACTCTATGCTTCTATGTATAGAAATAAACTAGGTTAATTGCTCTATTTACACATTCTTTATTCAAGCCCCTTATGGGACATTGGAAGAAAGAAAAATTTCTTGGGACTCTTGATAGATGATACATTCACTCTACACATCATACCACTCAGCCAATCATACTTGATTGAGCCAGATGTTTGAAACCAATAGAAAGACCACATTCTGAAATACTATTTCCCAACAGTTATTTTAAAATTGGTGCAAAGAATCCCATAGAAAAATTGTCAAACACTTTTATTGTTGCTGTTTGCGTCCACGGTAGCACTTTAGCATTAGTTCTCCCCTATAAGTATGTTAGTTAGATAGACAATTAAAATTTTAGTAAGCGAATGTTAACAAAATTTAGCAGATTATCAGTAAACATTACAATGCTTTCATATGCAAAAT
>NW_013672290.1:41042-43109 GCF_000517525.1 Limulus polyphemus
CAACATACCACGTGACACACAAAAAAAAAATCAATGTTTGGCTTTTTTTTAATATTTACTTTTAAATTAAGAAATTGAGTAAGGTATAATACTAAAATTTGAATTATTATCTACAGTTTGATATCAAACTAATTCACATAAATTCCTGAAAATTTTGAATGCAAATCAATAAACACAATGACATGGCCTTTGACCCCATCTGGAAAGGGTTAATACATTCAACATGAAATTTTCTTTTACTTACAACAAGACTAAAAAAACACTAAGCAATTATCAATGTAAAACATTGCATTTGGTCTACTAAATTAACAGTGTTAAGTTTTGTATTCTAACTTACTTGATCTTCCAAACACTGATCACTCTCATCTTCACCCACACTTCCAATAGTTTCATTAAGAGTATCTGCTTCACTGACTTCATGTTGATGGGCTTCATTGCCAACAGAATTATCAGTTTCAGGAGCTACAGATTCTTCAACACTAGTCATTTTTATTTTTCTAAACAACTCTTTAATGCTTTAAAGGTGCTGAGTTATTCCTGTAAATAAAGTTTGGATGTAGACATGTGTCAGCATTAACTGCTTTAAAAGTTTTAAGTTACTTTTGTTTTCAAACTCAAACTTAACATTAATTACACATAACCAGTGGCTACTTATTATGGCTTGACAAAATGAAGAGATATTGCTTAAAATACTAAATATGCATTAAACAAGCCATAAACACTTTTGCTGATATAAAAACATATATAAATAGTCTGTTAAAGCACTAAGAGCAGTCTTATGGTAATGCTGACTCTGCTAAAAGTGTGGAGACTACTACACTGTGTTTAGTCTTAAAAACAGTTACTTGTGGTCAATTGAAAAAACCATTAAATTTAAAACATTCCAACCATATTTACAAAACTATCAGAAGATTTAATTTATACTTAATTCCAAGAACTTACGAGCAAAAGTAAAGAAGAATGTATAACAATGTCAACCACACTGTATCTGCTATATCCAGTGCCAATGGATACCTTTTGCCAAATATTAGGACCCATGAGGCCACCTATGATACAACAAGCACTGTAGTGGCTGAGATATTATCAAATTGCATGAACAACTATTATGATGTGAACTAGATGAAATTAAAGTGTAATATCTTCAATTTATGAACCAAAATTAGGGTAAAGATTAAAACTAGGCAATTAACTCAATATAATCTATTAGCTATGAGCATTGATTAACGTCATGAAAATAATCATCTAGCATTTCTGATTATTCCAAATATCCAGTATTTGTATTTTCAGTTAATTTGGTTGTCATGAAAATAATCAACTAATCAAAACCGGTGTTTTCCATTATTCCATAACACTGTAATCCAATTACTTGTATGAATGGTTATTAAACCGATTGAACCTTCAGTTTCCACAAGAATATGTTGCTATTAATTCTGTGTGAATGAACTGATTCTATAGCTTCTCAACACTTCTTTTCTGGGCATCTTTTCTTTTAAGTTTTTTGCTTATATCAAATATGATATTTTGAGCAAAATAGTCTCCAATACAAACAAAAAATTACTAGTGAATGAAAAGGTGGAAATGTCAATTCATACACTTCCATGCTTTAAATTTAAGTCAAACACTTCTACTGATGTTAGTCATTACTAATACTAGTAGGGATTCCCAGTGAATTTAACAATTGGCCATGGAAGTGTCAGAGTGCGAAGTCACAGTTGCAAATATATAAACCTCTCATAATCATAATACTAAACTATTATACACCAAATAACAAAAGACTACACTACTATTACGTGTCAGGTATGCACTATTTATTTCAAAGCAACCATATTCCCACTAGTTCTAAACCAGCTATAATAAGATTGCCACGATCACTAAACATTCCTTTGCATTCCACAGCAACCAATGGTCAAATGTTAGCACCAAAAAATAGGGAATCAGCAAGCACATGCTTGGCCAATATGAACTGATGATATATAAAACAATAGTTCTCCTTATGCTCTTCATTGTTCTGGGTGTTTATTTCTTGTATCCAGAAGCATTTTCTATTTGAAAACACACAAACGTGTG
>NW_013672290.1:44084-47171 GCF_000517525.1 Limulus polyphemus
TATATATATATATATATATATATATATATATATAGCTACAGAATTTTAACCAACAAGACATATATATATTGAATTGGAACTGTAAGAAGACAATATCTTGCTTTGACAACAGCTTGCTTTATGTCATAAGATGTATATATCTGTCAATCATGAAATCAATTGAATACAAAATTTCTCCTTTACCGTAATAGGTAAATATGTATGTTTACACTTGATTTTTAACATTTGGTTGTTGATAGTTTTCATTTCACTTATCAATATAATATAAGTTGCACGTACAGGTTTTAAATTGAAGTATGTTATTAAGAATAAACAGGATTACATTTTATTTTGCCTTGTCACAAGTTTCATGCTACGTCTCAGATTACAAAGCAAAGCATTTTTATTCGCAGTTTCAATTAGACATTTGTGTAGTGCAAAAAGTTCAGTTTATAAATTACTTGTACAATTAATGTTTTTAATTAATTAAGTACATAATTCAAATTGCTGTGTAAATCTACTAATTTCTTACTGTGGAATTCAATGGTGTGTACTTCTATTTGTTATTTTCGCTATTTAAAATTCTACTCACACCCTAAATCACTAGTACTAGTAGTTATAGTACTCACTATTACTAGTAACTGATAGTATTACTATTGCTATTATTAATATTAGTAATAATATTAATTCTAGTCAGTAGCAATAGTATTAGTAGCACAACTAGTACGAGTAAAACTACCAAAATAAAATTAGTAGACACTTCATATCTGATTAATTGAAAAACATAAAGAAAAAGTTATAAACACCAGTTAATTAACGTGTAAGATAAATTTAACAATAATTTTAGAACAATCTTTGCAGATGCTGTTCGAATCAGCCTTGGTTAAAACTCAGTTACATGAGTTAGGCCTAGATTTGACCCACTATTTAGTACTTTTAGTATTTAACCATTATTAATAACTGAGACATCAAATACACTTTTAATTACCTCATTTATATTACCCTTCAAAATTATCTAAAACAAACATCGTATATTTTACATCCAAATTTAAAGATGTTACAGATTTTAAACAACCTTACCGTCCACACCCACACCTGCTCGAAACTAGATGATCTACAGGACCGTCACATTGCCGTGTACTGCTTATGTTGCAATTCTGATAGAATATTTTACACACATTTTTTGTATATTAATTTACAAAAATTATAATGTTCAGAGAATGTCACTAAAATAAGTTAATTATTTTACATATGGCTTGTAGGTAATATTATTTAATAATATGATATCAACACGCAAGACGCAGGGGGGGGGGGGATTCGGCCGAACCCCCTATTTTCCTGATGCAAAAAATTATACTATATAGTTATAGCATTGCTGTATATGGTATTTAATGTTTTGTACAACGTTTACATTCTTCAGATGAAGTATTAGCATTTTTTGGCTTGAAATAGCCGCATGCCCCCAGACCCCCATAGCATTAGCCTGTACGGGCCTGGTCACATAAATTATATTAAAACTGCTTAAAATGTTTTTAATCATAATGAATAGTGCACGGTCATGTGTCGTCCCATGGAAAGTTCGCTGGTTATAGTGTACAACAGTTGAAAATAAAATTATAAAACAGCGTTTATTTTAATTTTCCTGGGAAAGTTAGGAGGTTTAGGAATATTTCTAGACCTAAAAATGACTATTGTTCCATACTGTAATGAAGAAAGGCTTAGAGTTCGACATAGTTCAAAGTCCTGATTTTCCCTTTCAATAACACACGCATGAATGTGAGAGCAATTGATCCAACTAGAACACTGATCTCTGCCATGCCATGTATGGTCAAAAGAGAGAGAAGTTAAACGACTCTTGCAGATGCCGATGGTATAGGTGATACTGTTGCGTCAGCGAGGTCACGTGACTAGTATCACGCCACCTGTTTCTAGAAATATCCTGTTCCTTCAAGAATGCCCTAGTGTTTACTAGATGTGTGTTAGTCTTGTACATATAAGACGTTCACAACGTGATGGGACAACAGTGTAATGAATAATTGAATGTATGCGGACAAAATATTGTTTGCCACGTGAGACATAGCGTTGTTATAGAGCGACTGTTGAAATTAAGTGTATAGTAAAGTTATATTCAGAAAGAATAAACCAGTTTTATTTAAGAAAGGACTTGTGTCGCTAAAGTTTCGTCGGAACGAATTTATGGAAAATTAACTAACGAACGGAGACGTAACAATACTGTAATCTATTTTGATTGTATTTATGCTGAAGCGATTCCATTATGGCCTGATTGCAGAAGGACTACAGTTTTGAGTTTTTCTGTTGTTTGTTTGCTTTTCTATAAACGTAAATAAATCACGACCTATATCTCCAGAATGTAACTTTATCAGTTCAATATTTCGCTATTACAGGTTCGTCAGGAGCTATCGATGTCCTACAAGTTCCCTAATCTAGTTAAATCTAAATCGAACACTGATACACGTGTTTAGAAAGTTCATATTATAGTAAAATAATATCAACATTCTTGAATTTATATTGTTAAGACAAATCAAGACAACAATGCTAAATAAATAAAATGTGTAAACCAATAAATTAACTTTTAACATCGTTCGATTTAGAATAGAATACGTTACGTATCTAAAACATTTATTCATATTTGTATTGGTAAGTATTTTCAATCTTATTATATTAATACATATATAAAACAATGTCTGAAAATATATTTCAATCCTTATAAATGTGTATAGAGACTTCGTCAAAGTTCGACATATTAAAATCTTTAAAATGTCATTAATGTCTCTAAACTAAAAGCCAACCTTTGTATTTATTCAACTTAGGTTTATTTTTCTTGATTAAAATGGATTATTTAATTTTTCTGTCCAGAAAAGTATGACATTTAGATAAGATCTTGACATCCGATAAGATGGTAGGCCATGTTCTGCAATAGGGTTGTTAGTATTGAGGTATAACAAAAATCCTCTTCTGAATATTAGAGTGCTGCTGTTGCTGCAACGATATGTGATTTTGATCTTGTTGTGACCTCTGACTTAGGTGGAATAACTGCTAATATCTGGAGCGCTTAGTTTTACTGATTGAGTTCTCCCCTTGAGAGTT
>NW_013672290.1:47919-48632 GCF_000517525.1 Limulus polyphemus
TGGTCCTGTCCTAGACTCCATCATGAATTTGGATGAGGAGCAACTATGAGACTGTGAGACAGTCGTAACTGAGTTATGTTACATGTTTAACCTGGTGGACAATAGAGCAATCCATCGGGCTGAATTCAAAGCACAGAAGCCAGAAGTTTTCTCCGTAACCACATATTATGAACTCTTTATTAAAGAAAGCTTCTCCATTTTTAATAATCACCAACACTAAATAATAACATCAACTCCTTTCTGTTGTCATTAATGTAATCAGTTCTCGATTCATAGTGTTTATTTGATATTTATTACTATTTTAAAGTTACAGTGTTTATACTTATATTTAAGCAATTCTCTATAATAGTTTCTCTTAATAATATTATTTATTAAACATGTGTAAGCCGCATGTTTTATCGTACATTCCATTATATTGTTCTATTTAAATTCGTTCTTTCTAAACTTCCGATTGAATACAAAAACTCGCCTAATGCAAATATTGTTTTTTGTAGTTCGAATATTATGAACTAACTTTTTTGAGATATTGACGCTGATGATAGAATTTAAGAAAATTCCGTAACGTCCGTATTAAAAATGTTTTTGGTATTACCGTGTTTCTAATATTTACTATAGGTAATATTACAGTCATTAGTGTCAAAATTACAGTACCAAAATATTCCTAACTATGTGGATACCCAATTAACGAATAAATGCAATATATTTATTATCAG
>NW_013672291.1:0-5969 GCF_000517525.1 Limulus polyphemus
TTGGTTTATTGTATGTGGTTATTGTTCGGGACGAACAATATTAAGGAGGGGGCAGTGTTGCGTCATCGAGATGACGTGACTATTCTCACGCCCTCTAGTTTCTAGAACTATCCCGTATCTTGGTGAATGCTCTAGTATTTACTAGATAGGGTAGGCTGGTATATAAAAGAGGGTGACAACGTGACGGGACAAGAATGTAATGTGTGTGTGTAGATAGTGAGTATTTGAACTGCAGTCAGGAGTATTATTGACGTTCGTTGATATAGCGTTTGTTTTAGCGCGATTGTTGAAAATAAGTGTATAGTAAAGTTGTATTCGGAAAGAATAAACCAGTTTTATTAAGTAAGGACTTGTGTCGCTAAAATTTCAGTCGGAACGAAGTTACGGAAAGTTAATTAACAAACGGAGACGTAACAATATATATTGTTACGCATATGCTCGTTTGTTAATTTCCGGTATAAATTCTTTCCGAGGAACTTCAGCGATACAAGTCCTTTCTTAATTAAAACTAGTTTATTCTTTCTAGATACAACGTTTTAGTACACAGAATTTCCGCAGTCACTTTAAACTTAACAACCTTTATAACACACGCTATAAATCGCAGTGATTCACACACTTTATTTACAGCGCCTATTGTTCGCTTGACTCAATTATCTATCTCTTCAATCTATTTGCCCGATTTCGCTGGCTTTCTTTGCCAGGCTTATATATTAGAAAAAATATGGCGCCTTTAACAAATTAGAGTTGCCAGGAAAATTCATGATCCTTCTAGAAACTCCAGCGCGCATGCTCCCAACGTCGCGTGACTTCCGCTGTTGTAACAATATATCTTAGAAATAAGAACTTAATAAAGCCACCTTACACTAGACCAACGAAATCACATTAGTTCTAAGCTGATACGGCAGCATTGAAATGGTATTCATGTAAATACTCTCGATTAGTGTTAGAACTATTGAAATGTGTAAAAATATATGTTGAACTGTTCGCTATGTGCAGGACTTTGCAACACCGAATATAAGTGATAGTATGTTAATTACAAGAATGGAAATGCAAGTACCTACATGGGCATTGCTATGAAAGCGGTCAGGGTAAGAACGGTTTACTCTGACCCTCATGTCGTATTTATCTTCATATTCAAGAGATCTTTTCAACCACACATAAGATCAAAAATCAACAATAGTTCAGAAGGTTTTTTTTTCTTTTTTGAATTTCGTGCAAAGCCACACGATGGCTATCTGTACTAGCCGTCCCTAATTTAGCAGTGTAAGACTAGAGGGAAGGCAGCTAGTCATCACCACCCACCGCCAACTCTTGGGCTACTCTTTTACCAACGAATAGTGGGATTGACCGTGACATTATAACGCCCCCCCCCCCCACGGTTGATAGGGCGAGCATGTTTGGTGGAACGGGGATTCGAATCCGCGACCCTCAGATTGCGACCCTAACCACCTGGCCATGCCTGGCCAGTTCAGAAGGGAGGAAGAGGTCTACGTAGCATCTTATCCTCCCAGGTCTACAAGACCTAAGTCCCGATACTGCAGCACCAGGTATCTGGATAACACATAACACGCCACACTGAATTATCCATGATTATTCATCGGACTAACTGGTTATTCACCAAAACATATTTCTTGTAGAATAATGACAACCACAGTGTGTTCTCTAGTTGAAATTATCAGCTTGTTTACCTTAAAATAAATTGATAATACTTGTATAAGAAGTGTTTAAATGTTTAGGTTAAGGCTGTTTACTTTTAAAACAGTTACACTTTAGTGTTTCAACCGCGTGAAACCTATAAACCGGTATGTGATTGATTAATCAATTTTAACATATAAAACGCTTAAGTTAATGCGGTTAGTACGTTTTTTTTAGAGTTATGACATGTTGTTTGTTTTAAAATTTTCATACAAAGCTTCACAAGCGTTAATCTGCCCATACACATCTCTAATTTTGTACTGATAGGATAAGGAAGGCAGTTACTCAATGACACTCGCTATCAACCTTGTCTGACAGAATAGTAGGATTATATCGTCATTCTTACAACATATCATGACCCTCAAGCGCGGAGTGTGTTTTCTGGTAACGGGACAGATTCAAAGTTTAAGTACATTAACTATTAAGCCACGCCTGGCCTTATTGTTGTGAAACATTAACAAATTCTTATTTCATTACGATTATCAAACAAGAGTTGTGTAAGTATAGTGACTAATAATATGTATGATGTTTAAATGAATGCTAGACTAAGATTAATTTAATAACAAAACTGAGAAATATTTCATATTTATCATATTTAAGACATTTTGCAGCTTAAAAATAAATGGTTAATACTGTGTAGGTTATGTTTTTACACATAAAATTCATACCTTTGTACTTTTTCCATCACTCCGAAGGAGTTTTTCTGGCTATCGACCGAGGTTTATCACTCAGGTTTTGGTTTTGTTCACCGTACTATTTAAAATACGTACTGATTTTGGTGGGCTTATGAAAGCCCATATAGCTAAAGACTAACATTCGGCTCATCGTAGATTTATTATCCTACATGAGTAACAATGTTTCCTGTCTTAAAAGTACTCCAGATAGTATTTCAATTTTCTGTAGCCTAGACTGTGAGACCTTACATCTCATTAAATTTGTTTGTTTGTTTGTGAATTTCGCGCAAAGCTACACGAGGGCTATCTGCGCTAGCCATCCCTAATTTAGCAGTGTAAGACTACAGGGAAGGCAGCTGGTCATCACCACCCACCACCAACTCTTGGGCTACTCTTTTACCAACGAATAGTGGGATTGACCGTCACATTATAACGCCCCATACGGCTGAAAGGACGAGCATGTTTGGTGGGACGGGGATTCGAACCCGCGACCCTCAGATTGCGAGTCGAGCGCCCTAACCACCTGGCCATGTCGGGCCCACCTCTCATTAAATACCCGAATATAGAAATATGGCACACAACAAATAGAATGATAGATTGTTTTAACCATCTCCGGTTTGAAATCCATAATGAAGTCATTAAAAGACATTTTCAATGTACTGAATGTTAAATAAATCAATAGATAGTTTTAAAAAACAACAACATCAGATTTCAATTCATTTAACCTGATATTAGATTCACGTATAATTTACAGCTTACGAAGATATTAATAAGCGAGACAAAAACTACAGACGATTTAAAAATAGTTAGTTAATTACACTTCACAAGATAATGATGTCTTTAACGGCGAAATGATGGTAGTAATCAATGAATTGTACAATTATCTTTCTTTTCCTCAATCCTGTAAAACAAATGGGTACAATTATCTTTCTTTTCCTCAATCCTGTAAAACAAATGGGTACAATTATCTTTCTTTTCTTCAATCCTGTAAAACAAATGGGTACAATTATCTTTCTTTTCCCCAATCCTGTAAAACAAATGGGTACAATTATCTTTCTTTTCCCCAATCCTGTAAAACAAATGGGTTTGGGCTGACAACTTACTGAGTTAAATTCAGCTTTAAATTTGAATAAGAAAAATATATATTTATGAGTATAATTTTAGTATATTGTGGCGTTTAATATTTGTTTGTTGTTAAGCACAAAGCTGCATAATGGTCTTTCTGTGTCGTGCTGTGCTTCCCGCTGTGATCGAGCCCCGAATTTTAACGTTTTAAGCCCTCAAGTTGACCGCGGCGTTTAGTGATACGTGAAAGATGAAACACTTAAAAAAAACAAAATACTTTCGTGCTAAGTGAAATTATGGAGTTATTTATTACTCCTAATACCCCTGTCGTATGTTTTTGTTATTACATAATTTGCTGATACAAGATTGCTTATACAAGAAATAGGGAAAAATGTTCCCACATGGCATGTTAGTCATTATACTGTTGAGCATTTAAAGACATGGTTAAAGTCACAATATAGTAAAAGGAATTAAGACAAACAACGTTTCGCAACTTCAACTTTCAAACGTTGCTGTTTTTTCTTCATTAGAAAAATGTGAAACATTTTTATTTTTTTTAAATCTTCATATTGTAGCCAAAGCCGATTTTAGATAATTAATTATCTTAAAAACCCAATACGAGTTTACAGTTTGGTGGTTCAGAGGTGGGAATGTTATTACTTACCAGATATTTGACTTTTGGCCCAGGAACGTAGATGCCCGTACTACCAAACTCCTGTAGGACAGTACCACGGTGGCTGGGTAGACAACATAAACCAAATATTACTAAAACGTTGATAAATTAGTCTTTTGCCAATAAAAACACAGTTGTTTTTATCATAAAACTATAAAATATTAACGACTTCTAACTACTCCAACTATTTGAAAATTAGAACGGTCTTACTGTTTGTTTGTTTTTGAATTTCGCGCAAAGCTACACGAGGGCTATCTGCGCTAGCCGTCCCTAATTTAGCAGTGGGAATGCAACTAGTCATCACCACCCACCGCCAACTCTTGGGCTAATCTTTTACCAACGAATAGTGGGATTGACCGTCACATTATAACGCCCCCACGGCTGAAAAGGCGAGCATGTTTGGTGGGACGGGGATTCGAACCCATGACCCGCAGATTGCGAGTCGAGCGCCCTAACCACCTGGCCATGCCGGGCCCAGAACGGTCTTACAGGAACGGTATTATCGTTCAAGAATTGTTAGTGAATCGGATACATACCCCCCTCCTTTTTTTTTACTATAGTAATTTTGTTTCGTTTATTGCGTCAGTAAGGTGTTAAGAAATTCAAGATTAGTCTTACCTCTGCATTCTCCACACAACAGAAAAGAGAGAGACGATAACTCCAATGATCAGACCATAGGTAACGTCCAACAAAACGACGGATATAAAAGTACAAAACCAGATACACTGCAAAAATGAATGTCTATTAGTAATGCTACAAAAATTCATGACTTATTTTTGTCACATTTTTAACATGTGAAACCGACATTAATCTAAAGCCCGAATAATTTGAGCATGATAATGCGTTCCTTGGTGTTATTTATTGATTCAAAAATCAAAAATACTTTTTTTTTAACAGTAGAATTTTTTTATATGTATACTTTACATGTTTTTAATAGACCTGTTTAATTACTATAGGAATGGACGGGTTTGGCCTAGTGGCTAGCATGGCGGGATGCAGATCAGGAGGTCCAGGGTTCCACGCTCCCCATTTTCAGCTATGAAAGTATTATACCAATCAATCCCGCCATTTAGTTAAGGTGGATGGTAGGTTTACAGAGTTACAACGCTAAAATTCGGGGTTGGATTCCCTGTGGTGGACAGAACGCATTAAGAAAACAAAAACAACCTTCAACAATAGGTAGTAAATATTTCAGTACACTTATATACACCTTTAATTGTATATCAACACGTGGAGAAAAACGTTTATTATTGCTGTAATAGGTGACTTCCTAATAAAATATACTGCGATATTTTTTACAAGGAATACTGGAACGAGAGTTCACTTGGTGATTGTAAAGACTTCAGAATGTTGTAGATAAGTTATTTATTTGATTATACTAATGGAACATGTTGATATTGGTACACATAATACCTAAAACAGAGATTTATTTTACGTTCGTGGATCTTATCGAAGATTTTATGACAAAGATTGTCTCAAATTTAGTTGTTGTTGTTTTGTTTTTCAGGGATTCTTTCTCTGACTAGATGTTGAAAATGCTTTTAAACATACAAGAAGGTTTAATGAGAGATAATGGGGATTTCTTCACAAGCAAATGAGCTGGACTTGTGATAGAAACTTAAGAGAAAGAAAGAGGATTTCTTCTCTGATGATATCCAACAAATTAAGTCAGGAGTACCACTGGAGGGCGCCACCATATGAGAATGTTGAAATTGACTGAGATATGTTAAAATACTTATTTTCACCAGTGAACAGATAAACGTTTGAGGGACAAAAAAAAAAAAAAAAGAAAAAAGGGTGGGGTGGGTGGTATTCTAGACTATTGGTGGTACTATTTAGTTAATAAAGCGACATGTGTTAGT
>NW_013672291.1:6185-9758 GCF_000517525.1 Limulus polyphemus
AAAAAAAAAAAAAAAAAAAAAAGGTGGGTGGGTGGATTCTAGACATTGTGGTACATTGTTATAAAGCGCATGTGTTAGTGCCATTCCTACCTCAAATTTGGATTTCATCTCCCATATAGGTGAAACTTTGCCTGTTAAATCACTGCGAAGTTTCATACCTCACAACCAGATGTCAGTAAGTTGGAAAGAACGTGGAGTTTAAGACCATTTGCACGGCTTCAATTAATGTGAGTAAACGTTTGTCTAATTACAGTACAGTATGGAAAAAGCAATGATAAACCTATCACTTTAATATGAAACGTTTCAGATAAAATATTTTAATTCGCTTCTTTCAACTTAAGTGGGTTGTTTAGAACAAGGTCATTTTTAGGCTTTGATGATCGATCCTCAATGACAGATCAAAAACAGGTGGAAGATGTTTGTGGAACTTTTCAAAATGAAACGACGATCGTGCAGAATCATTTTTGTCGGGAAGAATTGAAACATCCAAGTGTTGGTTGTATTATCCAAGCGTATTATCAATGTGTTAATAATAGTTGCACATTGTTAATTTAATGAATTAACGGCTAGTATTAAATAAGTTACAATGTAGATTCTCCAAACTGTGTCTTCCTGAGAGTTATCTATTGCCATTTGGTTAATTAATCACACTTATTCTAAGCAAAATGCTTTTGTAACAGTATTAGGTTATCTTCTTCAAAATGTACATTAACTCAACCAAACTTTCTTACTATGCAGTAGACACTTTACTATAGGAGATAAAAGTGGTGCTTAGACACACACACAGTAAATTAATTAAACTTTCTATTCTCTTCAACAATTGAACATACATGACTACTTCTAGTTGACAAACTTTCTTTAAAACCTTATAAATAATTAAGAATAAACATTTGGCAAACAAACTTACAGCATCGATTTTAGAGATACGTCCCAGACGTTTCAACTCCGTAACCTGCTTCAAGAGGTCTTTCAGAGCGATGATGGTAATAGCTGCTAATACACACTAGTGGAAAAACAACAACAAGTTTATTACCAGTGATAATACACTAGAGAGGAGAGAGTGTTATCAGGGATAATACACTAGAGAGGAGAGAGTGTTATCAGGGATAATACACAAAGTTCGCCAATATGGATTTTATATATCATAAGTATTGTCAGTGACAGTGTCCACGAGTAGAGAAGGCATTGTCAGTGACAGTGTCCACGAGTAGAGAAGGTATTGTCAGTGACAGTGTCCACGAGTAGAGAAGGTATTGTCAGTGACAATGTCCACGAGTAAAGAAGGCATTGTCAGTGACAGTGTCCACGAGTAGAGAAGGCATTGTCAGTGACAGTGTCCACGAGTAGAGAAGGCATTGTCAGTGACAGTGTCCACGAGTAGAGAAGGCATTGTCAGTGACAGTGTCCACGAGTAGAGAAGGCATTGTCAGTAATAGTCTACACTATAAAAGGGTCAATTAATTTTGATGAAAACACGCAAATCATTAAGACAAACACCGGTAAGTATAAAGCGATTATTCTTAGTTATATCTTCAATAATTGTATATTAAATTGGAAGGTATACGTTTGATTTTTGTTTATTTTAAACGATAATCTAAACGGTTAGCTCTCTACCCAGTGCCAACAACAACGATAGATTTTCTATTGTTAATGTTACGAGTCCTTAAGCTTATTGTTGAGCCACTTGGGGTCAAATTGGAAAAGAAAAACGTGATGGTAACCTTAAATGAACAATGATATTTAATGGGCTAGACAACGAGAAACATTTTAATCAAATTTGAAGTATATTAAAAACTGAGATAGGACATTTTTATCATCATATAAACATCCTTAATGTCCCCATAACATTCTATACACGAAATAAGTTCAGAAATCCTTGAACTAACATGCTTACTAACCACGAAGTAATAGCCAGTTTCTTATTTGTTTACTTCAATTGACTCCCTTAGATTTTGTATACATATTAGAAACACAATAGTTGTGTTTCTTCGATATTTTGTAAGTTATAAGTACTTAGAAAATGAATGCAATGAATATTTTATATTGATTTATTAGCTCCAATTAGGATTAACTTAAATTTCCCAAGTTGGTCAGAAGCGAGGCGTTTATGGAATTACGGATGAAAACACCATTATCAATAAGTGTAGAAAAATAACGAATCAAAGTAACCTATTCACGTTAAGTTTTGTATTCCTTAACTGGTTTTTATTATAAGTCGTGTCATGGCCATAATTAATCTTCACTCAAACTCTACAGACAAATATGCTTTACAGTTTCTATGTAATTATTTTATTTTCAAAGTTGGTTAATTTGTTGTTAAGCACAAAGCTACACAATGAGCTATCTGTGCTGTGCCCACTACGGGCATCGAAACCCGGTTTCTAGTGTTACTAACCACCAGACTTACCGCTGAGAATCAGTGGGGGGGGGGGCAATAAGTTACTGTGAAACTTACTTTTGTTAAAAATTAATTTATCATTATACTTACTGTTGGTAAAGTCTGTAGAAGAGGAGCCAGAACTAGTAAAACAATTAACAAGACGCCGCAGGATACCAAACCATTCAGCTGTAAAAACAAAGGAAACGAAATTTTGTTATTTTTTTTACTCGTTATACAAACAAAAATTAACAACATAATTTAAAGAGTCGAACTTTCCTTTTTCCTTACGACACCAAACATGTTAAGTCTTATCTTTACGCCAGTATTTGAAACATGCAACATTACATGATTGAACATGTCTCTAGATATTGTATGGTATTGGTATTTTGAACCTGAGCGGCAGTTTACGGTCCAGTTATAGCCGTACAGAGCTTTTGGCCACTGATCAGTGTGGCGGATTTATTATTATATATTTATTTTAATATTGATGTTTGTTTGAATTAAATTTATATTTAGAAATGTACATAACTTATATTGTTAAATCTGTATTCTGAAACTACCACCTATTCTCTAAAGTTGTAGACGATTCTCGAGTCTAAGAATCAATAATATACGTGTGTATGTAAACGCTAGAGTTAATATCAGTATTGTTACTTCAAACTAAAATTTCGAGAAACTCTCTACACGCCTATAAATATAACAAACGCGACGCGCCAAAAAACAGTATCTATTATTGGTTTGCTATAGTTGGTGTGCTATAAACTTCGGAGGCTATAGCTTTGATTGTTATAAAGCTTATTAATCGGAAAACTTAAGATATTTGACCACGAACATTTATATATGTCGAACATTACAAACCATTTAACTTCAGAGAATTTTTATCAGACATTAGTATTTTTACGAAAACGTCATCAGTAGAAAAAATCGGCGTGTGATCAGTAAAGACCACAGAGCTAGCTAGCTCCCTATTAAGTGAATTGTACCTACGTCAACTCGAAATTAACTCGCTCATCGTGAACCCTCGATAATACATCAAGGAAGTTCTAGACTGGAAAAAAGACTTTGTATTGCTTGTAAGTTTGTAAAAAGTTTGTATATAAATCATTTTTTGTAGTAGCTGTTTGTAATAACTGTTATTGTAAATTATATTATTGTATGTATATTAAAACATATTTGTATTCAAAAAAAGAAAA